>NC_091214.1:891060-1008557 GCF_040958095.1 Procambarus clarkii | reverse complement strand
GATAAAAATGATGCAAACACTCAATCGATAAGAAATTTACCTTAAATACTTCATTTTCAATCAACTATTTGTTTGTCGTAAAATACAGAGTAAGATATTGAAAAGGGGAGAAGTTCTGTTTTTATTGCATATATCGACGTTTCAGCCGGATTAGAGCGGTTTTACGTGTACATCTTCCATCGGTAATATAAACGGAAAATCAGGAACATTTTAGTTAATTCTAATTAAAAAGCACTGATTTTTATCATTTGTATTGGAAAAAACATTGTCATATGTCTTTTCTTGGATTTTCTTATTACGAAGCCTCGCTTTATGATTTGAAGTTAAAATCCTCAAATATGGTAAAATATTGACTTTTTTCGCGTTTTTCATGTAGTGTGATTTTACTTAAATATATTCGTTTTTACCCAATATTTCGATACTACTTCATGTTTTCTCACGATATGTGATTTGGCCGTCATATCTCAGAATTTCGCAAATTTTGCATTTTTAAGCTAGTTTCTTGCATTTTGTTTTGTACCAAAAATCATTGAATTTAGCAATATTTTGACATTTATCATCCCCTTTTCCTTTATGTGATTTAAACAATATATCATCGAATTAGGCAATTTTTTGCCGTTTTTCAACGTTTTTGTGAATTATCAGTTTATTGGTATTAATTCATTAAATATACGATAAAAATGATGCAAACACATAATTGATTAGATAATAACCTTAAATACTTCATTTTCAATGATCTCTTTGTTTCTCGTTAAAATACTGAATAAGATATTGAAAAGGAGAGAAGTTCTGTTTTTTATTGCATATATCGACGTTTCAGCCGGAATAGAGCGTTTCTACGTGTACATCTTCTATCTGTATTTTAAACGGAAAATCAGGAACATTTTAGTTAATTCTAATGAAAACACATTGATTTTTATCATTTGTATCGGAAACAACATTGTCATATGTGTTTTCTTGGATCTAAATAATACAAAACCTCGCTCTATGATTCGAAGTTAAAATCCTCAAATTTGGTTTAATAGTGACTTTTTTCACGTTTTTCATGTAGTTTGATATTACGTATATATATTCATTTTTACCAAAATTTCGATACTATTTCATGTAGTATCACGATATGTGATTTGGCCTTCAAATCTCAGAATTTCGCATAACATTGCATTTTAAGCAAGTTTTCTTGCATTTTGATTCGTGCTAAAAATCATTGAATATAGCAATATTTTGACGTTTATCATCCCCTTTTTCTTTATATGATTTAAACAAAATATCATCGAATTAGGCAATATTTTGCCGTTTTTCAACGTTTTTGTGAATTTTCAGTTTATTGGTATTAATTCAATTAATATACGATAAAAATGATGCAAACACATAATTGATTAGATAATAACCTTTAATACTTCGTTTTCAATTATCTATATGTTTCTCGTTAAAATACTGAGTAAGATATTGAAAAGGGGAGAAGTTCTGTTTTTATTGCATATATCGACGTTTCAGCCGAATTAGAGCGGTTTTACATGTACATCTTCCATCGGTAATATAAATGGAAAATCAGGAACAATTTTGTTAGTTCTAGTGAAAACGCATTGATTTTTATCATTTGTATTGGAAACATTGTCATATGTCTTTTCTAGGATCTTCTTAATACGAAACCTCGCTCTATGATTTGAAGTTAAAATCCTCAAATTTGGTATAAAGACTTTTTTTCACGTTTTTCATGTAGTTTGATATTACGTATATATATTCATTTTTACCAATATTTCGATACTATTTCATTTAGTATCACGATATGTGATTTGGCCTTCAAATCTCAGAATTTCGCATAATATTGCATTTTAAGCAAGTTTTCTTGCATTTTGTTTCGTACTAAAAATCATCGAATATAGCAATATTTTGACGTTTATCATCCCCTTTTCCTTTATATGATTTAAACAAAATATCATCGAATTAGGCAATATTTTGCCGTTTTTTCCACGTTTTTGTGAATTTTCAGTTTATTGTTATTGATTCATTAAATATACGATAAAAATGATGCAAACAATTAATCGATTAGAAATTAACCTTAAATACTTCATTTTCAATCAACTATTTGTTTTTCGTAAAATACAGAGTAAGATATTGAAAAGGGGAGAGGTTCTGTTTTTATTGCATATATCGACGTTTCAGCCGGATTAGAGCGGTTTTACGTGTACATCTTCCATCGGTAATATAAACGGAAAATCAGGAACATTTCAGTTAATTCTAATTAAAAAGCACTGATTTTTATCATTTGTATTGGAAAAAACATTGTCATATGTCTTTTCTTGGATTTTCTTATTACGAAACCTCGCTTTATGATTTGAAGTTAAAATCCTCAAATATGGTAAAATATTGACTTTTTTTCACGTTTTTCATGTAGTGTGATTTTTCGTAAATATATTCGTTTTTACCCAATATTTCGATACTACTTTATGTTTCTCACGATATGTGATTTGGCCGTCATATCTCAGAATTTCGCAAATTTTGCATTTTTAAGCTAGTTTCTTGCATTTTGTTTTGTACTAAAAATCATTGAATTTAGCAATATTTTGACGTTTATCATCCCCTTTTCCTCTACGTGATTTAAACAAAATATCATCGAATTAGGCAATTTTTTGCCGTTTTTCCACGTTTTTGTGAATTATCAGTTTGTTGGTATTAATTCATTAAATATACGATAAAAATGATGCAAACACATAATTGATTAGATAATAACCTTATATACTTCATTTTCAATCATCTATTTGTTTCTCGTGAAAATACTGAGTGAGATATTGAAGAGGGGAGAAGTTTGGTTTTTATTGCATATATCGACGTTTCAGCCAGAATAGAGCGGTTTTACGTGTACATCTTCTATCGGTAATATAAACGGAAAATTACGAACATTTTCGTTAATTCTAATGAAAACACACTGATTTTTATCATTTGTATCGGAAACAACATTGTCATGTCTTTTCTTGGATCTAAATAATACGAAACCTCGCTCTATGATTCGAAGTTAAAATCCTCAAATTTGGTTTAATAGTGACTTTTTTCACGGTTTTCATGTAGTTTGATATTACGTATATATATTCATTTTTACCAATATTTCGATACTATTTCATGTAGTATCACGATATGTGATTTGGCCTTCAAATCTCAGAATTTCGCATAAAATTGCATTTTAAGCAAGTTTTCTTGCATTTTGATTCGTACTAAAAATCATTGAATATAGCAATATTTTGACGTTTATCATCCCCTTTTTCTTTATATGATTTAAACAAAATATCATCGAATTAGGCAATATTTTGCCGTTTTTCCACGTTTTTGTGAATTTTCAGTTTATTGTTATTAATTCATTAAATATACGATAAAAATGATGCAAACACATAATTGATTAGAAATTAACCTTAAATACTTCATTTTCAATCAACTATTTGTTTGTCGTAAAATACAGAGTAAGATATTGAAAAGGGGTGATATTGTTCTGTTTTTATTGCATATATCGACGTTTCAGCCGGATTAGAGCGGTTTTACGTGTACATCTTCCATCAGTAATATAAACGGAAAATCAGGAACATTTTAGTTAATTCTAATGAAAAAGCAATGATTTTTATCATTTGTATTGGAAACAACATTGTCATATGTCTTTTCTTGGATCTTCTTAATACGAAACCTCGCTTTATGATTTTAAGTTAAAATCCTCAAATATGGTAAAATATTGACTTTTTTCGCGTTTTTCATGTAGTGTGATTTTACGTAAATATATTCGTTTTTACCCAATATTTTGATACTACTTGATGTTTTCTCACGATATGTGATTTGGCCTTCAAATCTCAGAATTTCGCATACAATTGCATTTTAAGCAAGTTTTCTTCCATTTTGTTTCGTACTAAAAATCATCGAATATAGCAATATTTTGACGTTTATCATCCCCTTTTCCTTTATATGATTTAAACAAAATATAATCGAATTAGGCAATTTTTTGCCGTTTTTCAACGTTTTTGTGAATTATCAGTTTGTTGGTATTAATTCATTAAATATACGATAAAAATGATGCAAACACATAATTGAATAGATAATAACCTTTAATACTTCGTTTTCAATTATCTATATGTTTCTCGTTAAAATACTGAGTAAGATATTGAAAAGGGGAGAAGTTCTGTTTTTATTGCATATATCGACGTTTCAGCCGAATTAGAGCGGTTTTACATGTACATCTTCCATCGGTAATATAAATGGAAAATCAGGAACAATTTTGTTAGTTCTAGTGAAAACGCATTGATTTTTATCATTTGTATTGGAAACATTGTCATATGTCTTTTCTAGGATCTTCTTAATACGAAACCTCGCTCTATGATTTGAAGTTAAAATCCTCAAATTTGGTATAATGACTTTTTTTCACGTTTTTCATGTAGTTTGACATTAAGTATATATATTCATTTTTACCAATATTTCGATACTATTTCATTTAGTATCACGATATGTGATTTGGCCTTCAAATCTCAGAATTTCGCATAATATTGCATTTTAAGCAAGTTTTCTTGCATTTTGTTTCGTACTAAAAATCATCGAATATAGCAATATTTTGACGTTTATCATCCCCTTTTCCTTTATATGATTTAAACAAAATATCATCGAATTAGGCAATATTTTGCCGTTTTTCCACGTTTTTGTGAATTTTCAGTTTATTGTTATTGATTCATTAAATATACGATAAAAATGATGCAAACAATTAATCGATTAGAAATTAACCTTAAATACTTCATTTTCAATCAACTATTTGTTTTTCGTAAAATACAGAGTAAGATATTGAAAAGGGGAGAGGTTCTGTTTTTATTGCATATATCGACGTTTCAGCCGGATTAGAGCGGTTTTACGTGTACATCTTCCATCGGTAATATAAACGGAAAATCAGGAACATTTCAGTTAATTCTAATTAAAAAGCACTGATTTTTATCATTTGTATTGGAAAAAACATTGTCATATGTCTTTTCTTGGATTTTCTTATTACGAAACCTCGCTTTATGATTTGAAGTTAAAATCCTCAAATATGGTAAAATATTGACTTTTTTTCACGTTTTTCATGTAGTGTGATTTTTCGTAAATATATTCGTTTTTACCCAATATTTCGATACTACTTTATGTTTCTCACGATATGTGATTTGGCCGTCATATCTCAGAATTTCGCAAATTTTGCATTTTTAAGCTAGTTTCTTGCATTTTGTTTTGTACTAAAAATCATTGAATTTAGCAATATTTTGACGTTTATCATCCCCTTTTCCTCTACGTGATTTAAACAAAATATCATCGAATTAGGCAATTTTTTGCCGTTTTTCCACGTTTTTGTGAATTATCAGTTTGTTGGTATTAATTCATTAAATATACGATAAAAATGATGCAAACACATAATTGATTAGATAATAACCTTATATACTTCATTTTCAATCATCTATTTGTTTCTCGTGAAAATACTGAGTGAGATATTGAGGAGGGGAGAAGTTTGGTTTTTATTGCATATATCGACGTTTCAGCCAGAATAGAGCGGTTTTACGTGTACATCTTCTATCGGTAATATAAACGGAAAATTACGAACATTTTCGTTAATTCTAATGAAAACACACTGATTTTTATCATTTGTATCGGAAACAACATTGTCATGTCTTTTCTTGGATCTAAATAATACGAAACCTCGCTCTATGATTCGAAGTTAAAATCCTCAAATTTGGTTTAATAGTGACTTTTTTCACGGTTTTCATGTAGTTTGATATTACGTATATATATATTCATTTTTACCAATATTTCGATACTATTTCATGTAGTATCACGATATGTGATTTGGCCTTCAAATCTCAGAATTTCGCATAAAATTGCATTTTAAGCAAGTTTTCTTGCATTTTGATTCGTACTAAAAATCATTGAATATAGCAATATTTTGACGTTTATCATCCCCTTTTTCTTTATATGATTTAAACAAAATATCATCGAATTAGGCAATATTTTGCCGTTTTTCCACGTTTTTGTGAATTTTCAGTTTATTGTTATTAATTCATTAAATATACGATAAAAATGATGCAAACACATAATTGATTAGAAATTAACCTTAAATACTTCATTTTCAATCAACTATTTGTTTGTCGTAAAATACAGAGTAAGATATTGAAAAGGGGTGATATTGTTCTGTTTTTATTGCATATATCGACGTTTCAGCCGGATTAGAGCGGTTTTACGTGTACATCTTCCATCAGTAATATAAACGGAAAATCAGGAACATTTTAGTTAATTCTAATGAAAAAGCAATGATTTTTATCATTTGTATTGGAAACAACATTGTCATATGTCTTTTCTTGGATCTTCTTAATACGAAACCTCGCTTTATGATTTGAAGTTAAAATCCTCAAATATGGTAAAATATTGACTTTTTTCGCGTTTTTCATGTAGTGTGATTTTACGTAAATATATTCGTTTTTACCCAATATTTTGATACTACTTGATGTTTTATCACGATATGTGATTTGGCCTTCAAATCTCAGAATTTCGCATACAATTGCATTTTAAGCAAGTTTTCTTCCATTTTGTTTCGTACTAAAAATCATCGAATTTAGCAATATTTTGACGTTTATCATCCCCTTTTCCTTTATATGATTTAAACAAAATATAATCGAATTAGGCAATTTTTTGCCGTTTTTCAACGTTTTTGTGAATTATCAGTTTGTTGGTATTGATTCATTAAATATACGATAAAAATGATGCAAACACATAATTGATTAGATAATAACCTTATATACTTCATTTTCAATCATCTATTTGTTTCTCGTGAAAATACTGAGTGAGATATTGAAAAGGGGAGAAGTTCGGTTTTTATTGCATATATCGACGTTTCAGCCAGAATAGAGCGGTTTTACGTGTACATCTTCTATCGGTAATATAAACGGAAAATTACGAACATTTTCGTTAATTCTAATGAAAACACACTGATTTTTATCAATTGTATCGGAAACAACATTGTCATGTCTTTTCTTGGATCTAAATAATACGAAACCTCGCTCTATGATTCGAAGTTAAAATCCTCAAATTTGGTATAATAGTGACTTTTTTCACGGTTTTCATGTAGTTTGATATTACGTATACATATTTATTTTTACCAAAATTTCGATACAATTTTATGTAGTATCACGATATGTGATTTGGCCTTCAAATCTCAGAATTTCGCATAAAATTGCATTTTAAGCAAGTTTTCTTGCATTTTGATTCGTGCTAAAAATCATTGAATATAGCAATATTTTGACGTTTATCATCCCCTTTTTCTTTATATGATTTAAACAAAATATCATCGAATTAGGCAATATTTTGCCGTTTTTCCACGTTTTTGTGAATTTTCAGTTTATTGTTATTAATTCATTAAATATACGATAAAAATGATGCAAACACATAATTGATTAGAAATTAACCTTAAATACTTCATTTTCAATCAACTATTTGTCTGTCGTAAAATACAGAGTAAGATATTGAAAAGGGGAGAAGTTCTGTTTTTATTGCATATATCGACGTTTCAGCCGGATTAGAGCGGTTTTACGTGTACATCTTCCATCGGTAATATAAACAGAAAATCAGGAACATTTTAGTTAATTCTAATTAAAAAGCACTGATTTTTATCATTTGTATTGGAAAAAACATTGTCATATGTCTTTTCTTGGATTTTCTTATTACGAAACCTCGCTTTATGATTTGAAGTTAAAATCCTCAAATATGGTAAAATATTGACTTTTTTCGCGTTTTTCATGTAGTGTGATTTTACGTAAATATATTCGTTTTTACCCAATATTTCGATACTACTTCATGTTTTCTCACGATATGTGATTTGGCCGTCATATCTCAGAATTTCGCAAATTTTGCATTTTTAAGCTAGTTTCTTGCATTTTGTTTTGTACCGAAAATCATTGAATTTAGCAATATTTTGACGTTTATCATTCCCTTTTCCTTTATGTGATTTAAACAATATATCATCGAATTAGGCAATATTTTGCCGTTTTTCAACGTTTTTGTGAATTATCAGTTTATTGGTATTAATTCATTAAATATACGATAAAAATGATGCAAACACATAATTGATTAGATAATAACCTTAAATACTTCATTTTCAATGATCTCTTTGTTTCTCGTTAAAATACTGAGTAAGATATTGAAAAGGACAGAAGTTCTGTTTTTTATTGCATATATCGACGTTTCAGCCGGAATAGAGCGGTTCTACGTGTACATCTTCTATCTGTATTTTAAACGGAAAATCAGGAACATTTTAGTTAATTCTAATGAAAACACATTGATTTTGATCATTTGTATCGGAAAAAACATTGTCATATGTGTTTTCTTGGATCTAAATAATACAAAACCTCGCTCTATGATTCGAAGTTAAAATCCTCAAATTTGGTTTAATAGTGACTTTTTCACGTTTTTCATGTAGTTTGATATTACGTATATATATTCATTTTTACCAAAATTTCGATACTATTTCATGTAGTATCACGATATGTGATTTGGCCTTCAAATCTCAGAATTTCGCATAACATTGCATTTTAAGCAAGTTTTCTTGCATTTTGATTCGTGCTAAAAATCATTGAATATAGCAATATTTTGACGTTTATCATCCCCTTTTTCTTTATATGATTTAAACAAAATATCATCGAATTAGGCAATATTTTGCCGTTTTTCCACGTTTTTGTGAATTTTCAGTTTATTGGTATTAATTCAATTAATATACGATAAAAATGATGCAAACACATAATTGATTAGATAATAACCTTATATACTTCATTTTCAATCATCTATTTGTTTCTCGTGAAAATACTGAGTGAGATATTGAAAAGGGGAGAGGTTCTGTTTTTATTGCATATATCGACGTTTCAGCCGGATTAGAGCGGTTTTACGTGTACATCTTCCATCGGTAATATAAACGGAAAATCAGGAACATTTTAGTTAATTCTAATTAAAAAGCACTGATTTTTATCATTTGTATTGGAAAAAACATTGTCATATGTCTTTTCTTGGATTTTCTTATTACGAAACCTCGCTCTATGATTTGAAGTTAAAATCCTCAAATATGGTAAAATATTGACTTTTTTCACCTTTTTCATGTAGTGTGATTTTTCGTATATATATTCGTTTTTACCCAATATTTCGATACTACTTTATGTTTCTCACGATATGTGATTTGGCCGTCATATCTCAGAATTTCGCAAATTTTGCATTTTTAAGCTAGTTTCTTGCATTTTGTTTTGTGCTAAAAATCATTGAATTTAGCAATATTTTGACGTTTATCATCCCCTTTTCCTCTACGTGATTTAAACAAAATATCATCGAATTAGGCAATTTTTTGCCGTTTTTCCACGTTTTTGTGAATTTTCAGTTTATTGGTATTAATTCATTAAATATACGATAAAAATGATGCAAACACATAATTGATTAGAAATTAACCTTAAATACTTCATTTTCAATCAACTATTTGTTTGTCGTAAAATACAGAGTAAGATATTGAAAAGGGGTGATATTGTTCTGTTTTTATTGCATATATCGACGTTTCAGCCGGATTAGAGCGGTTTTACGTGTACATCTTCCATCAGTAATATAAACGGAAAATCAGGAACATTTTAGTTAGTTCTAATGAAAAAGCAATGATTTTTATCATTTGTATTGGAAACAACATTGTCATATGTCTTTTCTTGGATCTTCTTAATACGAAACCTCGCTTTATGATTTGAAGTTAAAATCCTCAAATATGGTAAAATATTGACTTTTTTCGCGTTTTTCATGTAGTGTGATTTTACGTAAATATATTCGTTTTTACCCAATATTTCGATACTACTTGATGTTTTCTCACGATATGTGATTTTGCCTTCAAATCTCAGAATTTCGCATACAATTGCATTTTAAGCAAGTTTTCTTGCATTTTGTTTCGTACTAAAAATCATCGAATATAGCAATATTTTGACGCTTGTCATCCCCTTTTCCTTTATATGATTTAAACAAAATATCATCGAATTAGGCAATATTTTGCCGTTTTTCCACGTTTTTGTGAATTTTCAGTTTATTGTTATTAATTCATTAAATATACGATAAAAATTATGAAAACACATAATTGATTAGAAATTACCCTTAAATACTTCATTTTCAATCAACTACTTGTTTCTCGTAAAATACAGAGTAAGATATTTAAAAGGGGAGAAGTTATGTTTTTATTGCATATATCGACGTTTCAGCCGGATTAGAGCGGTTTTACGTGTACATCTTCCATCGGTAATATAAACGGAAAATCAGGAACATTTTAGTTAATTCTAATTAAAAAGCACTGATGTTTATCATATGTATTAGAAAAAACATTGTCATATGTCTTTTCTTGGATTTTCTTATTACGAAACCTCGCTTTATGATTTGAAGTTAAAATCCTCAAATATGGTAAAATATTGACTTTTTTCGCGTTTTTCATGTAGTGTGATTTTACGTAAATATATTCGTTTTTACCCAATATTTCGATACTACTTGATGTTTTCTCACGATATGTGATTTGACCGTCATATCTCAGAATTTCGCAAATTTTGCATTTTTAAGCTAGTTTCTTGCATTTTGTTTTGTACCAAAAATCATTGAATTTAGCAATATTTTGACGTTTATCATCCCCTTTTCCTCTACGTGATTTAAACAAAATATCATCGAATTAGGCAATTTTTTGCCGTTTTTCCTCGTTTTTGTGAATTATCAGTTTGTTGGTATTAATTCATTAAATATACGATAAAAATGATGCAAACACATAATTGATTAGATAATAACCTTATATACTTCATTTTCAATCATCTATTTGTTTCTCGTGAAAATACTGAGTGAGATATTGAAAAGGGGAGAAGTTCGGTTTTTATTGCATATATCGACGTTTCAGCCAGAATAGAGCGGTTTTACGTGTACATCTTCTATCGGTAATATAAACGGAAAATTACGAACATTTTCGTTAATTCTAATGAAAACACACTGATTTTTATCAATTGTATCGGAAACAACATTGTCATGTCTTTTCTTGGATCTAAATAATACGAAACCTCGCTCTATGATTCGAAGTTAAAATCCTCAAATTTGGTATAATAGTGACTTTTTTCACGGTTTTCATGTAGTTTGATATTACGTATACATATTCATTTTTACCAAAATTTCGATACAATTTTATGTAGTATCACGATATGTGATTTGGCCTTCAAATCTCAGAATTTCGCATAACATTGCATTTTAAGCAAGTTTTCTTGCATTTTGATTCGTGCTAAAAATCATTGAATATAGCAATATTTTGACGTTTATCATCCCCTTTTTCTTTAAATGATTTAAACAAAATATCATCGAATTAGGCAATATTTTGCCGTTTTTCCACGTTTTTGTGAATTTTCAGTTTATTGTTATTAATTCATTAAATATACGATAAAAATGATGCAAACACATAATTGATTAGAAATTAACCTTAAATACTTCATTTTCAATCAACTATTTGTTTGTCGTAAAATACAGAGTAAGATATTGAAAAGGGGAGAAGTTCTGTTTTTATTGCATATATCGACGTTTCAGCCGGATTAGAGCGGTTTTACGTGTACATCTTCCATCGGTAATATAAACGGAAAATGAGGAACATTTTAGTTAATTCTAATTAAAAAGCACTGATTTTTATCATTTGTATTGGAAAAAACATTGTCATATGTCTTTTCTTGGATTTTCTTATTACGAAGCCTCGCTTTATGATTTGAAGTTAAAATCCTCAAATATGGTAAAATATTGACTTTTTTCGCGTTTTTCATGTAGTGTGATTTTACGTAAATATATTCGTTTTTACCCAATATTTCGATACTACTTCATGTTTTCTCACGATATGTGATTTGGCCGTCATATCTCAGAATTTCGCAAATTTTGCATTTTTAAGCTAGTTTCTTGCATTTTGTTTTGTACCAAAAATCATTGAATTTAGCAATATTTTGACATTTATCATCCCCTTTTCCTTTATGTGATTTAAACAATATATCATCGAATTAGGCAATTTTTTGCCGTTTTTCAACGTTTTTGTGAATTATCAGTTTATTGGTATTAATTCATTAAATATACGATAAAAATGATGCAAACACATAATTGATTAGATAATAACCTTAAATACTTCATTTTCAATGATCTCTTTGTTTCTCGTTAAAATACTGAGTGAGATATTGAAAAGGGGAGAAGTTCGGTTTTTATTGCATATATCGACGTTTCAGCCAGAATAGAGCGGTTTTACGTGTACATCTTCTATCGGTAATATAAACGGAAAATTACGAACATTTTCGTTAATTCTAATGAAAACACACTGATTTTTATCAATTGTATCGGAAACAACATTGTCATGTCTTTTCTTGGATCTAAATAATAGGAAACCTCGCTCTATGATTCGAAGTTAAAATCCTCAAATTTGGTATAATAGTGACTTTTTTCACGGTTTTCATGTAGTTTGATATTACGTATACATATTCATTTTTACCAAAATTTCGATACAATTTTATGTAGTATCACGATATGTGATTTGGCCTTCAAATCTCAGAATTTCGCATAACATCGCATTTTAAGCAAGTTTTCTTGCATTTTGATTCGTGCTAAAAATCATTGAATATAGCAATATTTTGTCGTTTATCATCCCCTTTTTCTTTATATGATTTAAACAAAATATCATCGAATTAGGCAATATTTTGCCGTTTTTCCACGTTTTTGTGAATTTTCAGTTTATTGTTATTAATTCATTAAATATACGATAAAAATGATGCAAACACATAATTGATTAGAAATTAACCTTAAATACTTCATTTTCAATCAACTATTTGTTTGTCGTAAAATACAGAGTAAGATATTGAAAAGGGGAGAAGTTCTGTTTTTATTGCATATATCGACGTTTCAGCCGGATTAGAGCGGTTTTACGTGTACATCTTCCATCGGTAATATAAACGGAAAATTAGGAACATTTTAGTTAATTCTAATTAAAAAGCACTGATTTTTATCATTTGTATTGGAAAAAACATTGTCATATGTCTTTTCTTGGATTTTCTTATTACGAAGCCTCGCTTTATGATTTGAAGTTAAAATCCTCAAATATGGTAAAATATTGACTTTTTTCGCGTTTTTCATGTAGTGTGATTTTACGTAAATATATTCGTTTTTACCCAATATTTCGATACTACTTCATGTTTTCTCACGATATGTGATTTGGCCGTCATATCTCAGAATTTCGCAAATTTTGCATTTTTAAGCTAGTTTCTTGCATTTTGTTTTGTACCAAAAATCATTGAATTTAGCAATATTTTGACATTTATCATCCCCTTTTCCTTTATGTGATTTAAACAATATATCATCGAATTAGGCAATTTTTTGCCGTTTTTCAACGTTTTTGTGAATTATCAGTTTATTGGTATTAATTCATTAAATATACGATAAAAATGATGCAAACACATAATTGATTAGATAATAACCTTAAATACTTCATTTTCAATGATCTCTTTGTTTCTCGTTAAAATACTGAGTGAGATATTGAAAAGGGGAGAAGTTCGGTTTTTATTGCATATATCGACGTTTCAGCCAGAATAGAGCGGTTTTACGTGTACATCTTCTATCGGTAATATAAACGGAAAATTACGAACATTTTCGTTAATTCTAATGAAAACACACTGATTTTTATCAATTGTATCGGAAACAACATTGTCATGTCTTTTCTTGGATCTAAATAATAGGAAACCTCGCTCTATGATTCGAAGTTAAAATCCTCAAATTTGGTATAATAGTGACTTTTTTCACGGTTTTCATGTAGTTTGATATTCCGTATACATATTCATTTTTACCAAAATTTCGATACAATTTTATGTAGTATCACAATATGTGATTTGGCCTTCAAATCTCAGAATTTCGCATAACATTGCATTTTAAGCAAGTTTCTTGCATTTTGATTCGTGCTAAAAATCATTGAATATAGCAATATTTTGTCGTTTATCATCCCCTTTTTCTTTATATGATTTAAACAAAATATCATCGAATTAGGCAATATTTTGCCGTTTTTCCACGTTTTTGTGAATTTTCAGTTTATTGTTATTAATTCATTAAATATACGATAAAAATGATGCAAACACATAATTGATTAGAAATTAACCTTAAATACTTCATTTTCAATCAACTATTTGTTTGTCGTAAAATACAGAGTAAGATATTGAAAAGGGGAGAAGTTCTGTTTTTATTGCATATATCGACGTTTCAGCCGGATTAGAGCGGTTTTACGTGTACATCTTCCATCGGTAATATAAACGGAAAATTAGGAACATTTTAGTTAATTCTAATTAAAAAGCACTGATTTTTATCATTTGTATTGGAAAAAACATTGTCATATGTCTTTTCTTGGATTTTCTTATTACGAAGCCTCGCTTTATGATTTGAAGTTAAAATCCTCAAATATGGTAAAATATTGACTTTTTTCGCGTTTTTCATGTAGTGTGATTTTACGTAAATATATTCGTTTTTACCCAATATTTCGATACTACTTCATGTTTTCTCACGATATGTGATTTGGCCGTCATATCTCAGAATTTCGCAAATTTTGCATTTTTAAGCTAGTTTCTTGCATTTTGTTTTGTACCAAAAATCATTGAATTTAGCAATATTTTGACATTTATCATCCCCTTTTCCTTTATGTGATTTAAACAATATATCATCGAATTAGGCAATTTTTTGCCGTTTTTCAACGTTTTTGTGAATTATCAGTTTATTGGTATTAATTCATTAAATATACGATAAAAATGATGCAAACACATAATTGATTAGATAATAACCTTAAATACTTCATTTTCAATGATCTCTTTGTTTCTCGTTAAAATACTGAGTGAGATATTGAAAAGGGGAGAAGTTCGGTTTTTATTGCATATATCGACGTTTCAGCCAGAATAGAGCGGTTTTACGTGTACATCTTCTATCGGTAATATAAACGGAAAATTACGAACATTTTCGTTAATTCTAATGAAAACACACTGATTTTTATCAATTGTATCGGAAACAACATTGTCATGTCTTTTCTTGGATCTAAATAATAGGAAACCTCGCTCTATGATTCGAAGTTAAAATCCTCAAATTTGGTATAATAGTGACTTTTTTCACGGTTTTCATGTAGTTTGATATTCCGTATACATATTCATTTTTACCAAAATTTCGATACAATTTTATGTAGTATCACAATATGTGATTTGGCCTTCAAATCTCAGAATTTCGCATAACATTGCATTTTAAGCAAGTTTCTTGCATTTTGATTCGTGCTAAAAATCATTGAATATAGCAATATTTTGTCGTTTATCATCCCCTTTTTCTTTATATGATTTAAACAAAATATCATCGAATTAGGCAATATTTTGCCGTTTTTCCACGTTTTTGTGAATTTTCAGTTTATTGTTATTAATTCATTAAATATACGATAAAAATGATGCAAACACATAATTGATTAGAAATTAACCTTAAATACTTCATTTTCAATCAACTATTTGTTTGTCGTAAAATACAGAGTAAGATATTGAAAAGGGGAGAAGTTCTGTTTTTATTGCATATATCGACGTTTCAGCCGGATTAGAGCGGTTTTACGTGTACATCTTCCATCGGTAATATAAACGGAAAATTAGGAACATTTTAGTTAATTCTAATTAAAAAGCACTGATTTTTATCATTTGTATTGGAAAAAACATTGTCATATGTCTTTTCTTGGATTTTCTTATTACGAAGCCTCGCTTTATGATTTGAAGTTAAAATCCTCAAATATGGTAAAATATTGACTTTTTTCGCGTTTTTCATGTAGTGTGATTTTACGTAAATATATTCGTTTTTACCCAATATTTCGATACTACTTCATGTTTTCTCACGATATGTGATTTGGCCGTCATATCTCAGAATTTCGCAAATTTTGCATTTTTAAGCTAGTTTCTTGCATTTTGTTTTGTACCAAAAATCATTGAATTTAGCAATATTTTGACATTTATCATCCCCTTTTCCTTTATGTGATTTAAACAATATATCATCGAATTAGGCAATTTTTTGCCGTTTTTCAACGTTTTTGTGAATTATCAGTTTATTGGTATTAATTCATTAAATATACGATAAAAATGATGCAAACACATAATTGATTAGATAATAACCTTAAATACTTCATTTTCAATGATCTCTTTGTTTCTCGTTAAAATACTGAGTAAGATATTGAAAAGGAGAGAAGTTCTGTTTTTTATTGCATATATCGACGTTTCAGCCGGAATAGAGCGTTTCTACGTGTACATCTTCTATCTGTATTTTAAACGGAAAATCAGGAACATTTTAGTTAATTCTAATGAAAACACATTGATTTTTATCATTTGTATCGGAAACAACATTGTCATATGTGTTTTCTTGGATCTAAATAATACAAAACCTCGCTCTATGATTCGAAGTTAAAATCCTCAAATTTGGTTTAATAGTGACTTTTTTCACGTTTTTCATGTAGTTTGATATTACGTATATATATTCATTTTTACCAAAATTTCGATACTATTTCATGTAGTATCACGATATGTGATTTGGCCTTCAAATCTCAGAATTTCGCATAACATTGCATTTTAAGCAAGTTTTCTTGCATTTTGATTCGTGCTAAAAATCATTGAATATAGCAATATTTTGACGTTTATCATCCCCTTTTTCTTTATATGATTTAAACAAAATATCATCGAATTAGGCAATATTTTGCCGTTTTTCAACGTTTTTGTGAATTTTCAGTTTATTGGTATTAATTCAATTAATATACGATAAAAATGATGCAAACACATAATTGATTAGATAATAACCTTTAATACTTCGTTTTCAATTATCTATATGTTTCTCGTTAAAATACTGAGTAAGATATTGAAAAGGGGAGAAGTTCTGTTTTTATTGCATATATCGACGTTTCAGCCGAATTAGAGCGGTTTTACATGTACATCTTCCATCGGTAATATAAATGGAAAATCAGGAACAATTTTGTTAGTTCTAGTGAAAACGCATTGATTTTTATCATTTGTATTGGAAACATTGTCATATGTCTTTTCTAGGATCTTCTTAATACGAAACCTCGCTCTATGATTTGAAGTTAAAATCCTCAAATTTGGTATAATTACTTTTTTTCACGTTTTTCATGTAGTTTGATATTACGTATATATATTCATTTTTACCAATATTTCGATACTATTTCATTTAGTATCACGATATGTGATTTGGCCTTCAAATCTCAGAATTTCGCATAATATTGCATTTTAAGCAAGTTTTCTTGCATTTTGTTTCGTACTAAAAATCATCGAATATAGCAATATTTTGACGTTTATCATCCCCTTTTCCTTTATATGATTTTAACAAAATATCATCGAATTAGGCAATATTTTGCCGTTTTTCCACGTTTTTGTGAATTTTCAGTTTATTGTTATTGATTTATTAAATATACGATAAAAATGATGCAAACAATTAATCGATTAGAAATTAACCTTAAATACTTCATTTTCAATCAACTATTTGTTTTTCGTAAAATACAGAGTAAGATATTGAAAAGGGGAGAGGTTCTGTTTTTATTGCATATATCGACGTTTCAGCCGGATTAGAGCGGTTTTACGTGTACATCTTCCATCGGTAATATAAACGGAAAATCAGGAACATTTCAGCTAATTCTAATTAAAAAGCACTGATTTTTATCATTTGTATTGGAAAAAACATTGTCATATGTCTTTTCTTGGATTTTCTTATTACGAAACCTCGCTTTATGATTTGAAGTTAAAATCCTCAAATATGGTAAAATATTGACTTTTTTTCACGTTTTTCATGTAGTGTGATTTTTCGTAAATATATTCGTTTTTACCCAATATTTCGATACTACTTTATGTTTCTCACGATATGTGATTTGGCCGTCATATCTCAGAATTTCGCAAATTTTGCATTTTTAAGCTAGTTTCTTGCATTTTGTTTTGTACTAAAAATCATTGAATTTAGCAATATTTTGACGTTTATCATCCCCTTTTCCTCTACGTGATTTAAACAAAATATCATCGAATTAGGCAATTTTTTGCCGTTTTTCCACGTTTTTGTGAATTATCAGTTTGTTGGTATTAATTCATTAAATATACGATAAAAATGATGCAAACACATAATTGATTAGATAATAACCTTATATACTTCATTTTCAATCATCTATTTGTTTCTCGTGAAAATACTGAGTGAGATATTGAAGAGGGGAGAAGTTCTGTTTTTTATTGCATATATCGACGTTTCAGCCAGAATAGAGCGTTTCTACGTGTACATCTTCTATCTGTATTTTAAACGGAAAATCAGGAACATTTTAGTTAATTCTAATGAAAACACATTGATTTTTATCATTTGTATCGGAAACAACATTGTCATATGTGTTTTCTTGGATCTAAATAATACAAAACCTCGCTCTATGATTCGAAGTTAAAATCCTCAAATTTGGTTTAATAGTGACTTTTTTCACGTTTTTCATGTAGTTTGATATTACGTATATATATTCATTTTTACCAAAATTTCGATACTATTTCATGTAGTATCACGATATGTGATTTGGCCTTCAAATCTCAGAATTTCGCATAACATTGCATTTTAAGCAAGTTTTCTTGCATTTTGATTCGTGCTAAAAATCATTGAATATAGCAATATTTTGACGTTTATCATCCCCTTTTTCTTTATATGATTTAAACAAAATATCATCGAATTAGGCAATATTTTGCCGTTTTTCAACGTTTTTGTGAATTTTCAGTTTATTGGTATTAATTCAATTAATATACGATAAAAATGATGCAAACACATAATTGATTAGATAATAACCTTTAATACTTCGTTTTCAATTATCTATATGTTTCTCGTTAAAATACTAAGATATTGAAAAGGGGAGAAGTTCTGTTTTTATTGCATATATCGACGTTTCAGCCGAATTAGAGCGGTTTTACATGTACATCTTCCATCGGTAATATAAATGGAAAATCAGGAACAATTTTGTTAGTTCTAGTGAAAACGCATTGATTTTTATCATTTGTATTGGAAACATTGTCATATGTCTTTTCTAGGATCTTCTTAATACGAAACCTCGCTCTATGATTTGAAGTTAAAATCCTCAAATTTGGTATAATGACTTTTTTTCACGTTTTTCATGTAGTTTGATATTACGTATATATATTCATTTTTACCAATATTTCGATACTATTTCATTTAGTATCACGATATGTGATTTGGCCTTCAAATCTCAGAATTTCGCAAAATATTGCATTTTAAGCAAGTTTTCTTGCATTTTGTTTCGTACTAAAAATCATCGAATATAGCAATATTTTGACGTTTATCATCCCCTTTTCCTTTATATGATTTAAACAAAATATCATCGAATTAGGCAATATTTTGCCGTTTTTCCACGTTTTTGTGAATTTTCAGTTTATTGTTATTGATTCATTAAATATACGATAAAAATGATGCAAACAATTAATCGATTAGAAATTAACCTTAAATACTTCATTTTCAATCAACTATTTGTTTTTCGTAAAATACAGAGTAAGATATTGAAAAGGGGAGAGGTTCTGTTTTTATTGCATATATCGACGTTTCAGCCGGATTAGAGCGGTTTTACGTGTACATCTTCCATCGGTAATATAAACGGAAAATCAGGAACATTTCAGCTAATTCTAATTAAAAAGCACTGATTTTTATCATTTGTATTGGAAAAAACATTGTCATATGTCTTTTCTTGGATTTTCTTATTGCGAAACCTCGCTTTATGATTTGAAGTTAAAATCCTCAAATATGGTAAAATATTGACTTTTTTTCACGTTTTTCATGTAGTGTGATTTTTCGTAAATATATTCGTTTTTACCCAATATTTCGATACTACTTTATGTTTCTCACGATATGTGATTTGGCCGTCATATCTCAGAATTTCGCAAATTTTGCATTTTTAAGCTAGTTTCTTGCATTTTGTTTTGTACTAAAAATCATTGAATTTAGCAATATTTTGACGTTTATCATCCCCTTTTCCTCTACGTGATTTAAACAAAATATCATCGAGTTAGGCAATTTTTTGCCGTTTTTCCACGTTTTTGTGAATTATCAGTTTGTTGGTATTAATTCATTAAATATACGATAAAAATGATGCAAACACATAATTGATTAGATAATAACCTTATATACTTCATTTTCAATCATCTATTTGTTTCTCGTGAAAATACTGAGTGAGATATTGAAGAGGGGAGAAGTTTGGTTTTTATTGCATATATCGACGTTTCAGCCAGAATAGAGCGGTTTTACGTGTATATCTTCTATCGGTAATATAAACGGAAAATTACGAACATTTTCGTTAATTCTAATGAAAACACACTGATTTTTATCATTTGTATCGGAAACAACATTGTCATGTCTTTTCTTGGATCTAAATAATACGAAACCTCGCTCTATGATTCGAAGTTAAAATCCTCAAATTTGGTTTAATAGTGACTTTTTTCACGGTTTTCATGTAGTTTGATATTACGTATATATATTCATTTTTACCAATATTTCGATACTATTTCATGTAGTATCACGATATGTGATTTGGCCTTCAAATCTCAGAATTTCGCTTAAAATTGCATTTTAAGCAAGTTTTCTTGCATTTTGATTCGTACTAAAAATCATTGAATATAGCAATATTTTGACGTTTATCATCCCCTTTTTCTTTATATGATTTAAACAAAATATCATCGAATTAGGCAATATTTTGCCGTTTTTCCACGTTTTTGTGAATTTTCAGTTTATTGTTATTAATTCATTAAATATACGATAAAAATGATGCAAACACATAATTGAATAGAAATTAACCTTAAATACTTCATTTTCAATCAACTATTTGTTTGTCGTAAAATACAGAGTAAGATATTGAAAAGGGGTGATATTGTTCTGTTTTTATTGCATATATCGACGTTTCAGCCGGATTAGAGCGGTTTTACGTGTACATCTTCCATCAGTAATATAAACGGAAAATCAGGAACATTTTAGTTAATTCTAATGAAAAAGCAATGATTTTTATCATTTGTATTGGAAACAACATTGTCATATGTCTTTTCTTGGATCTTCTTAATACGAAACCTCGCTTTATGATTTGAAGTTAAAATCCTCAAATATGGTAAAATATTGACTTTTTTCGCGTTTTTCATGTAGTGTGATTTTACGTAAATATATTCGTTTTTACCCAATATTTCGATACTACTTGATGTTTTCTCACGATATGTGATTTGGCCTTCAAATCTCAGAATTTCGCATACAATTGCATTTTAAGCAAGTTTTCTTCCATTTTGTTTCGTACTAAAAATCATCGAATATAGCAATATTTTGACGTTTATCATCCTCTTTTCCTTTATATGATTTAAACAAAATATAATCGAATTAGGCAATTTTTTGCCGTTTTTCAACGTTTTTGTGAATTATCAGTTTGTTGGTATTAATTCATTAAATATACGATAAAAATGATGCAAACACATAATTGATTAGATAATAACCTTATATACTTCATTTTCAATCATCTATTTGTTTCTCGTTAAAATACTGAGTGAGATATTGAAAAGGGGAGAAGTTCGGTTTTTATTGCATATATCGACGTTTCAGCCAGAATAGAGCGGTTTTACGTGTACATCTTCTATCGGTAATATAAACGGAAAATTACGAACATTTTCGTTAATTCTAATGAAAACACACTGATTTTTATCAATTGTATCGGAAACAACATTGTCATGTCTTTTCTTGGATCTAAATAATACGAAACCTCGCTCTATGATTCGAAGTTAAAATCCTCAAATTTGGTATAATAGTGACTTTTTTCACGGTTTTCATGTAGTTTGATATTACGTATACATATTTATTTTTACCAAAATTTCGATACAATTTTATGTAGTATCACGATATGTGATTTGGCCTTCAAATCTCAGAATTTCGCATAAAATTGCATTTTAAGCAAGTTTTCTTGCATTTTGATTCGTGCTAAAAATCATTGAATATAGCAATATTTTGACGTTTATCATCCCCTTTTTCTTTATATGATTTAAACAAAATATCATCGAATTAGGCAATATTTTGCCGTTTTTCCACGTTTTTGTGAATTTTCAGTTTATTGTTATTAATTCATTAAATATACGATAAAAATGATGCAAACACATAATTGATTAGAAATTAACCTTAAATACTTCATTTTCAATCAACTATTTGTTTGTCGTAAAATACAAAGTAAGATATTGAAAAGGGGAGAAGTTCTGTTTTTATTGCATATATCGACGTTTCAGCCGGATTAGAGCGGTTTTACGTGTACATCTTCCATCGGTAATATAAACAGAAAATCAGGAACATTTTAGTTAATTCTAATTAAAAAGCACTGATTTTTATCATTTGTATTGGAAAAAACATTGTCATATGTCTTTTCTTGGATTTTCTTATTACGAAACCTCGCTTTATGATTTGAAGTTAAAATCCTCAAATATGGTAAAATATTGACTTTTTTCGCGTTTTTCATGTAGTGTGATTTTACGTAAATATATTCGTTTTTACCCAATATTTCGATACTACTTCATGTTTTCTCACGATATGTGATTTGGCCGTCATATCTCAGAATTTCGCAAATTTTGCATTTTTAAGCTAGTTTCTTGCATTTTGTTTTGTACTAAAAATCATTGAATTTAGCAATATTTTGACGTTTATCATCCCCTTTTCCTCTACGTGATTTAAACAAAATATCATCGAATTAGGCAATTTTTTGCCGTTTTT
Organism: Procambarus clarkii; assembly: GCF_040958095.1. NCBI lineage: Eukaryota > Metazoa > Arthropoda > Malacostraca > Decapoda > Cambaridae > Procambarus > Procambarus clarkii. The sequence goes on along the minus strand of NC_091214.1, from coordinate 985,730 downwards.
CCACGTTTTTGTGAATTATCAGTTTGTTGGTATTAATTCATTAAATATACGATAAAAATGATGCAAACACATAATTGATTAGATAATAACCTTATATACTTCATTTTCAATCATCTATTTGTTTCTCGTGAAAATACTGAGTGAGATATTGAAGAGGGGAGAAGTTTGGTTTTTATTGCATATATCGACGTTTCAGCCAGAATAGAGCGGTTTTACGTGTACATCTTCTATCGGTAATATAAACGGAAAATTACGAACATTTTCGTTAATTCTAATGAAAACACACTGATTTTTATCATTTGTATCGGAAACAACATTGTCATGTCTTTTCTTGGATCTAAATAATACGAAACCTCGCTCTATGATTCGAAGTTAAAATCCTCTAATTTGGTTTAATAGTGACTTTTTTTACGGTTTTCATGTAGTTTGATATTACGCATATATATTCATTTTTACCAATATTTCGATACTATTTCATGTAGTATCACGATATGTGATTTGGCCTTCAAATCTCGGAATTTCGCATAAAATTGCATTTTAAGCAAGTTTTCTTGCATTTTGATTCGTACTAAAAATCATTGAATATAGCAATATTTTGACGTTTATCATCCCCTTTTTCTTTATATGATGTAAACAAAATATCATCGAATTAGGCAATATTTTGCCGTTTTTCCACGTTTTTTTGAATTTTCAGTTTATTGTTATTAATTCATTAAATATACGATAAAAATGATGCAAACACATAATTTATTAGAAATTAACCTTAAATACTTCATTTTCAATCAACTATTTGTTTGTCGTAAAATACAGAGTAAGATATTGAAAAGGGGAGAAGTTCTGTTTTTATTGCATATATCGACGTTTCAGCCGGATTAGAGCGGTTTTACGTGTACATCTTCCATCAGTAATATAAACGGAAAATCAGGAACATTTTAGTTAATTCTAATGAAAAAGCAATGATTTTTATCATTTGTATTGGAAACAACATTGTCATATGTCTTTTCTTGGATCTTCTTAATACGAAACCTCGCTTTATGATTTGAAGTTAAAATCCTCAAATATGGTAAAATATTGACTTTTTTCGCGTTTTTCATGTAGTGTGATTTTACGTAAATATATTCGTTTTTACCCAATATTTCGATACTACTTGATGTTTTCTCACGATATGTGATTTGGCCTTCAAATCTCAGAATTTCGCATACAATTGCATTTTAAGCAAGTTTTCTTGCATTTTGTTTCCTACTAAAAATCATCGAATATAGCAATATTTTGACGCTTGTCATCCCCTTTTCCTTTATATGATTTATACAAAATATCATCGAATTAGGCAATATTTTGCCGTTTTTCCACGTTTTTGTGAATTTTCAGTTTATTGTTATTAATTCATTAAAATACGATAAAAATTATGCAAACACATAATTGATTAAAAATTGCCCTTAAATACTTCATTTTCAATCAACTACTTCTTTCTCGTAAAATACAGAGTAAGATATTGAAAAGGGGAGAAGTTCTGTTTTTATTGCATATATCGACGTTTCAGCCGGATTAGAGCGGTTTTACATGTACATCTTCCATCGGTAATATAAACGGAAAATCAGGAACATTTTAGTTAATTCTAATTAAAAAGCACTGATTTTTATCATTTGTATTGGAAAAAACATTGTCATATGTCTTTTCTTGGATTTTCTTATTACGAAACCTCGCTTTATGATTTGTAGTTAAAATCCTCAAATATGGTAAAATATTGACTTTTTTCGCGTTTTTCATGTAGTGTGATTTTACGTAAATATATTCGTTTTTACCCAATATTTCGATACTACTTCATGTTTTCTCAGGATATGTGATTTGGCCGTCATATCTCAGAATTTCGCAAATTTTGCATTTTTAAGCTAGTTTCTTGCATTTTGTTTTGTACCAAAAATCATTGAATTTAGCAATATTTTGACGTTTATCATCCCCTTTTCCTTTATGTGATTTAAACAATATATCATCGAATTAGGCAATTTTTTGCCGTTTTTCAACGTTTTTGTGAATTATCAGTTTATTGGTATTAATTCATTAAATATACGATAAAAATGATGCAAACACATAATTGATTAGATAATAACCTTAAATACTTCATTTTCAATGATCTCTTTGTTTCTCGTGAAAATACTGAGTAAGATATTGAAAAGGAGAGAAGTTCTGTTTTTATGGCATATATCGACGTTTCAGCCGGAATAGAGCGGTTCTACGTGTACATCTTCTATCTGTATTTTAAACGGAAAATCAGGAACATTTTAGTTAATTCTAATGAAAACACATTGATTTTTATCATTTGTATCGGAAACAACATTGTCATATGTGTTTTCTTGGATCTAAATAACACAAAACCTCGCTCTATGATTCGAAGTTAAAATCCTCAAATTTGGTTTAATTGTGACTTTTTTCACGTTTTTCATGTAGTTTGATATTACGTATATATATTCATTTTTACCAAAATTTCGATACTATTTCATGTAGTATCACGATATGTGATTTGGCCTTCAAATCTCAGAATTTCGCGTAACATTGCATTTTAAGCAAGTTTTCTTGCATTTTGATTCGTGCTAAAAATCATTGAATATAGCAATATTTTGACGTTTATCATCCCCTTTTTCTTTATATGATTTAAACAAAATATCATCGAATTAGGCAATATTTTGCCGTTTTTCCACGTATTTGTGAATTTTCAGTTTATTGGTATTAATTCAATTAATATACGATAAAAATGATGCAAACACATAATTGATTAGATAATAACCTTAAATACTTCGTTTTCAATTATCTATATGTTTCTCGTTAAAATACTGAGTAAGATATTGAAATGGGGAGAAGTTCTGTTTTTATTGCATATATCGACGTTTCAGCCGAATTAGAGCGGTTTTACATGTACATCTTCCATCGGTAATATAAACGGAAAATCAGGAACAATTTTGTTAGTTCTAGTGAAAACGCATTGATTTTTATCATTTGTATTGGAAACAACATTGTCATATGTCTTTTCTAGGATCTTCTTAATACGAAACCTCGCTCTATGATTTGAAGTTAAAATCCTCATATTTGGTATAATGACTTTTTTTCACGTTTTTCATGTAGTTTGATATTACGTATATATATTCATTTTTACCAATATTTCGATACTATTTCATTTAGTATCACGATATGTGATTTGGCCTTCTAATCTCAGAATTTCGCATAATATTGCATTTTAAGCAAGTTTTCTTGCATTTTGTTTCGTACTAAAAATCATCGAATATAGCAATATTTTGACGTTTATCATCCCCTTTTCCTTTATATGATTTAAACAAAATATCATCGAATTAGGCAATATTTTGCCGTTTTTCCACGTTTTTGTGAATTTTCAGTTTATTGTTATTGATTCATTAAATATACGATAAAAATGATGCAAACACTTAATCGATTAGAAATTAACCTTAAATACTTCATTTTCAATCAACTATTTGTTTTTCGTAAAATACAGAGTAAGATATTGAAAAGGGGAGAGGTTCTGTTTTTATTGCATATATCGACGTTTCAGCCGGATTAGAGCGGTTTTACGTGTACATCTTCCATCGGTAATATAAACGGAAAATCAGGAACATTTTAGTTAATTCTAATTAAAAAGCACTGATTTTTATCATTTGTATTGGAAAAAACATTGTCATATGTCTTTTCTTGGATTTTCTTATTACGAAACCTCGCTTTATGATTTGAAGTTAAAATCCTCAAATATGGTAAAATATTGAATTTTTTTCACGTTTTTCATGTAGTGTGATTTTTCGTAAATATATTCGTTTTTACCCAATATTTCGATACTACTTTATGTTTCTCACGATATGTGATTTGGCCGTCATATCTCAGAATTTCGCAAATTTTGCATTTTTAAGCTAGTTTCTTGCATTTTGTTTTGTGCTAAAAATCATTGAATTTAGCAATATTTTGACGTTTATCATCCCCTTTTCCTCTACGTGATTTAAACAAAATATCATCGAATTAGGCAATTTTTTGCCGTTTTTCCACGTTTTTGTGAATTTTCAGTTTATTGGTATTAATTCATTAAATATACGATAAAAATGATGCAAACACATAATTGATTAGAAATTAACCTTAAATACTTCATTTTCAATCAACTATTTGTTTGTCGTAAAATACAGAGTAAGATATTGAAAAGGGGTGATATTGTTCTGTTTTTATTGCATATATCGACGTTTCAGCCGGATTAGAGCGGTTTTACGTGTACATCTTCCATCAGTAATATAAACGGAAAATCAGGAACATTTTAGTTAGTTCTAATGAAAAAGCAATGATTTTTATCATTTGTATTGGAAACAACATTGTCATATGTCTTTTCTTGGATCTTCTTAATACGAAACCTCGCTTTATGATTTGAAGTTAAAATCCTCAAATATGGTAAAATATTGACTTTTTTCGCGTTTTTCATGTAGTGTGATTTTACGTAAATATATTCGTTTTTACCCAATATTTCGATACTACTTGATGTTTTCTCACGATATGTGATTTTGCCTTCAAATCTCAGAATTTCGCATACAATTGCATTTTAAGCAAGTTTTCTTGCATTTTGTTTCGTACTAAAAATCATCGAATATAGAAATATTTTGACGCTTGTCATCCCCTTTTCCTTTATATGATTTAAACAAAATATCATCGAATTAGGCAATATTTTGCCGTTTTTCCACGTTTTTGTGAATTTTCAGTTTATTGTTATTAATTCATTAAATATACGATAAAAATTATGAAAACACATAATTGATTAGAAATTACCCTTAAATACTTCATTTTCAATCAACTACTTGTTTCTCGTAAAATACAGAGTAAGATATTGAAAAGGGGAGAAGTTCTGTTTTTATTGCATATATCGACGTTTCAGCCGGATTAGAGCGGTTTTACGTGTACATCTTCCATCGGTAATATAAACGGAAAATCAGGAACATTTTAGTTAATTCTAATTAAAAAGCACTGATGTTTATCATATGTATTGGAAAAAACATTGTCATATGTCTTTTCTTGGATTTTCTTATTACGAAACCTCGCTTTATGATTTGAAGTTAAAATCCTCAAATATGGTAAAATATTGACTTTTTTCGCGTTTTTCATGTAGTGTGATTTTACGTAAATATATTCGTTTTTGCCCAATATTTCGATACTACTTGATGTTTTCTCACGATATGTAATTTGACCGTCATATCTCAGAATTTCGCAAATTTTGCATTTTTAAGCTAGTTTCTTCCATTTTGTTTTGTACCAAAAATCATTGAATTTAGCAATATTTTGACGTTGATCATCCCCTTTTCCTTTATGTGATTTAAACAATATATCATCGAATTAGGCATTTTTTTAGCCGTTTTTCAACGTTTTTGTGAATTATCAGTTTATTGGTATTAATTCATTAAATATACGATAAAAATGATGCAAACACATAATTGATTAGATAATAACCTTAAATACTTCATTTTCAATGATCTATTTGTTTCTCGTTAAAATACTGAGTAAGATATTGAAAAGGAGAGAAGTTCTGTTTTTATTGCATATATCGACGTTTCAGCCGGAATAGAGCGGTTCTACGTGTACATCTTCTGTCTGTATTTTAAACGGAAAATCAGGAACATTTTAGTTAATTCTAATGAAAACACATTGATTTTTATCATTTGTATCGGAAACAACATTGTCATATGTGTTTTCTTGGATCTAAATAATACAAAACCTCGCTCTATGATTCGAAGTTAAAATCCTCAAATTTGGTTTAATAGTGACTTTTTTCACGTTTTTCATGTAGTTTGATATTACGTATATATATTCATTTTACCAATATTTCGATACTATTTCATGTAGTATCACGATATGTGATTTGGCCTTCAAATCCCAGAATTTCGCATAACATTGCATTTTAAGCAAGTTTTCTTGCATTTTGATTCGTGCTAAAAATCATTGAATATAGCAATATTTTGACGTTTATCATCCCCTTTTTCTTTATATGATTTAAACAAAATATCATCAAATTAGGCAATATTTTGCCGTTTTTCCACGTTTTTGTGAATTTTCCGTTTATTGGTATTAATTCAATTAATATACGATAAAAATGATGCAAACACATAATTGATTAGATAATAACCTTAAATACTTCGTTTTCAATCATCTATATGTTTCTCAATAAAATACTGAGTAAGATATTGAAAAGGGGAGAAGTTCTGTTTTTATTGCATATATCGACGTTTCAGCCGAATTAGAGCGGTTTTACATGTACATCTTCCATCGGTAATATAAACGGAAAATCAGGAACAATTTTGTTAGTTCTAGTGAAAACGCATTGATTTTTATCATTTGTATTGGAAACAACATTGTCATATGTCTTTTCTAGGATCTTCTTAATACGAAACCTCGCTCTATGATTTGAAGTTAAAATCCTCAAATTTGGTAAAATGACTTTTTTTCACGTTTTTCATGTAGTTTGATATTACGTATACATATTCATTTTTACCAAAATTTCGATACTATTTCATCACGATATGTGATTTGGCCTTCAAATCTCAGAATTTCGCATAAAATTGCATTTTAAGCAGGTTTTCTTGCATTTTGATTCGTACTAAAAATCATTGAATATAGCAATATTTTGACGTTTATCATCCCCTTTTTCTTTATATGATTTAAACAAAATATCATCGAATTAGGCAATATTTTGCCGTTTTTCTACGTTTTTGTGAATTTTCAGTTTAATGTTATTAATTCATTAAATATACGATAAAAATGATGCAAACATATAATTGATTAGATAATAACCTTAAATACTTCATTTTCAATAATCTATTTGTTTCTCGGTAAAATACTGATTAAGATATTGAAAAGGGGAGAAGTTTGGTTTTTATTGCATATATCGACGTTTCAGCCGGATTAGAGCGGTTTTACGTGTACATCTTCTATCGGTAATATAAACGGAAAATCAGGAACATTTTCGTTAATTCTAATGAAAACACATTGATTTTTATCATTTGTATCGGAAACAACATTGTCATATGTGTTTTCTTAGATCTAAATAATACGAAACCTCGCTCTAGTATTCGAAGTTAAAATCCTCAAATTTGGTTTAATAGTGAATTTTTTCACGTTTTTCATGTAGTTTGATATTACGTATATATATTCATTTTTACCAATATTTCGATGCTATTTCATCACGATATGTGATTTGGCCTTCAAATCTCAGAATTTCGCATAAAATTGCATTTTAAGCAGGTTTTCTTGCATTTTGATTCGTACTAAAAATCATTGAATATAGCAATATTTTGACGTTTATCATCCCCTTTTTCTTTATATGATTTAAACAAAATATCATCGAATTAGGCAATATTTTGCCGTTTTTCTACGTTTTTGTGAATTTTCAGTTTATTGGTATTAATTCAATTAATATACGATAAAAATTATGCAAACACATAATTGATTAGATAATAACCTTAAATACTTCGTTTTCAATCATCTATATGTTTCTCAATAAAATACTGAGTAAGATATTGAAAAGGGGAGAAGTTCTGTTTTTATTGCATATATCGACGTTTCAGCCGAATTAGAGCGGTTTTACGTGTACATCTTCCATCGGTAATGTAAACGGAAAATCAGGAACAATTTAGTTAGTTCTAGTGAAAACGCATTGATTTTTATCATTTGTATTGGAAACAACATTGTCATATGTCTTTTCTAGGATCTTCTTAATACGAAACCTCGCTCCATGATTTGAAGTTAAAATCCTCAAATTTGGTATAATAGTGACTTTTTTCACGTTTTTCATGTAGTTTGATATTACGTATATATATATTCATTTTTACCAATAATTCGATACAATTTCATGTAGTATCACCATATGTGATTTGGCCTTCAAATCTCAGAATTTCGCATAATATTGCATTTTAAGCAAGTTTTCTTGCATTTTGTTTCGTACTAAAAATCATTGAATTTAGCAATATTTTGACGTTTATCATCCCCTTTTCCTTTATATGATTTAAACAAAATATCATCGAATTAGGCAATATTTTGCCGTTTTTCCACGTTTTGTGAATTTTCAGTTTATTGTTATTAATTCATTAAATATACGATAAAATGATGCAAATACATAATTGATTTGAAATTAACCTTAAATACTTCCTTTTCAATCAACTATTTGTTTCTCGTAAAATACAGAGTAAGATATTGAAAAGGGGAGAGGTTCTGTTTCTATTGCATATATCGACGTTTCAGCCGGATTAGAGCGGTTTTACGTGTACATCTTCCATCGGTAATATAAACGGAAAATCAGGAACATTTTAGTTAAATCTAATTAAAAAGCACTGATTTTTATCATTTGTATTGGAAAAAACATTGTCATATGTCTTTTCTTGGATTTTCTTCTTACGAAACCTCGCTTTATGATTTGAAGTTAAAATCCTCAAATATGGTAAAATATAGACTTTTTTCACGTTTTTCATGTAGTGTGATTTTTCGTAAATATATTCGTTTTTACCCAATATTATGATACTACTTTGTATTTCTCACGATATGTGATTTGGCCGTCATATCTCAGAATTTCGCAAATTTTGCATTTTTAAGCTAGTTTCTTGCATTTTGTTTTGTACTAAAAATCATTGAATTTAGCAATATTTTGACGTTTATCATCCCCTTTTCCTTTACGTGATTTAAACAAAATATCATCGAATTAGGCAATTTTTTGCCGTTTTTCCACGTTTTTGTTAATTATCAGTTTGTTGGTATTAATTCATTAAATATACGATAAAAATGATGCAAACACATAATTGATTAGATAATAACCTTATGTACTTCTTTTTCAATCATCAATTTGTTTCTCGTGAAAATACTGAGTGAGATATTGAAAAGGGGAGAAGTTCGGTTTTTATTGCATATATCGACGTTTCAGCCGGATTAGAGCGGTTTTACGTGTACATCTTCTATTGGTAATATAAACGGAAAGTTACGAACATTTTAGTTAATTCTAATGAAAACACACTGATTTTTATCATTTGTATCGGAAACAACATTGTCATGTCTTTTCTTGGATCTAAATAATACGAAACCTTGCTCTATGATTCGAAGTTAAAATCCTCAAATTTGGTATAATAGTGACTTTTTTCAAGGTTTTCATGTAGTTTGATATTACGTATACATATTCATTTTTACCAAAATTTCCATACAATTTCATGTAGTATCGCGATATGTGATTTGGCCTTCAACTCTCAGAAATTCGCATAATATTGCATTTTAAGGAAGTTTTATTGCATTTTCTTTCGTACTAAAAATCATCGAATTTAGCAATATTTTGACGTTTATCATCCTTTATGTGATTTAAACAAAATATCTTCGAATTAGGCAATATTTTTCCGTTTTTCCACGTTTTTGTGAATTTTCAGTTTATTGTTATTGATTCATTAAATATACGATAAAAATGATGCAAACACATAATTGATTGGAAATTAACCTTAAATACTTCATTTTCAATCAACTATTTGTTTCTCGTTAAATTCAGATTAAGATATTGAAAAGGGGAGAAAGTCTGTTTTTATTGCATATATCGACGTTTCGGCCGAATTAGAGCGGTTTTACGTGTACATCTTCCATCGGTAATATAAACGACAAATCAGGAACAATTTAGTTAGTTCTAATGAAAACGCATTGATTTTTATCATTTGTATTGGAAACAACATTGTCATATGTCTTTTCTTGGATCTTCTTAATACGAAACCTCGGTTTATGATTTGAAGTTAAAATCCTCATATATGGTAAAATATTGACTTTTTTCACGTTTTTCATGTAGTGTGATTTTACGTAAAAATATTCGTTTTTACCCAATATTTCGATACTACTTCATGTTTTCTCACGATATGTGATTTGGCCGTCATATCTCAGAATTCCGCAAATTTTGCATTTTTAAGCTAGTTTCTTGCATTTTGTTTTGTACTAAAAATCATTGAATTTAGCAATATTTTGACGTTTATCATCCCCTTTTCCTTTATGTGATTTAAACAATATATCATCGAATTAGGCAATTTTTTGCCGTTTTTCAACGTTTTTGTGAATTATCAGTTTATTTGTATTAATTCATTAAACATACGATAAAAATGATGCAAACACATAGTTGATTAGATAATAACCTAAAATACTTCATTTTCAATGATTTATTTGTTTCTCGTTAAAATACCGAGTAAGATATTGAAAAGGAGAGAAGTTCTGTTTTTATTGCATATATCGACGTTTCAGCCGAATTAGAGCGGTTTTACGTGTACATCTTCCATCGGTAATATAAACGGAAAATCAGGAACAATTTAGTTAGTTCTAGTGAAAACGCATTGATTTTTATCATTTGTATTGGAAACAACATTGTCATATGTCTTTTCTAGGATCTTCTTAATACGAAACCTCGCTCCATGATTTGAAGTTAAAATCCTCAAATTTGGTATAATAGTGACTTTTTTCACGTTTTTCATGTAGTTTGATATTACGTATATATATATTCATTTTTACCAATAATTCGATACTATTTCATGTAATATCACCATATGTGATTTGGCCTTCAAATCTCAGAATTTCGCATAATATTGCATTTTAAGCAAGTTTTCTTGCATTTTGTTTCGTACTAAAAATCATTGAATTTAGCAATATTTTGACGTTTATCATCCCCTTTTCCTTTATATGATTTAAACAAAATATCATCGAATTAGGCAATATTTTCCCGTTTTTCCACGTTTTGTGAATTTTCAGTTTATTGTTATTAATTCATTAAATATACGATAAAAATGATGCAAATACATAATTGATTTGAAATTAACCTTAAATACTTCCTTTTCAATCAACTATTTGTTTCTCGTAAAATACAGAGTAAGATATTGAAAAGGGGAGAGGTTCTGTTTTTATTGCATATATCGACGTTTCAGCCGGATTAGAGCGGTTTTACGTGTACATCTTCCATCGGTAATATAAACGGAAAATCAGGAACATTTTAGTTAAATCTAATTAAAAAGCACTGATTTTTAGCATTTGTATTGGAAAAAACATTGTCATATGTCTTTTCTTGGATTTTCTTATTACGAAACCTCGCTTTATGATTTGAAGTTAAAATCCTCAAATATGGTAAAATATAGACTTTTTTCACGTTTTTCATGTAGTGTGATTTTTCGTAAATATATTCGTTTTTACCCAATATTATGATACTACTTTATATTTCTCACGATATGTGATTTGGCCGTCATATCTCAGAATTTCGCAAATTTTGCATTTTTAAGCTAGTTTCTTGCATTTTGTTTTGTACTAAAAATCATTGAATTTAGCAATATTTTGACGTTTATCATCCCCTTTTTCTTTATATGATTTAAACAAAATATCATCGAACTAGACAATATTTTGCCGTTTTTCTACGTTTTTGTGAATTTTCAGTTTATTGGTATTAATTCAATTAATATACGATAAAAATTATGCAAACACATAATTGATTAGATAATAACCTTAAATACTTCGTTTTCAATCATCTATATGTTTCTCAATAAAATACTGAGTAAGATATTGAAAAGGGGAGAAGTTCTGTTTTTATTGCATATATCGACGTTTCAGCCGAATTAGAGCGGTTTTACGTGTACATCTTCCATCGGTAATATAAACGGAAAATCAGGAACAATTTAGTTAGTTCTAGTGAAAACGCATTGATTTTTATCATTTGTATTGGAAACAACATTGTCATATGTTTTTTTAGGATCTTCTTAATACGAAACCTCGCTCCATGATTTGAAGTTAAAATCCTCAAATTTGGTATAATAGTGACTTTTTTCACGTTTTTCATGTAGTTTGATATTACGTATATATATATTCATTTTTACCAATAATTCGATACTATTTCATATAGTATCACGATATGTGATTTGGCCTTCAAATCTCAGAATTTCGCATAATATTGCATTTTAAGCAAGTTTTCTTGCATTTTGTTTCGTACTAAAAATCATTGAATTTAGCAATATTTTGACGTTTATCATCCCCTTTTCCTTTATATGATTTAAACAAAATATCATCGAATTAGGCAATATTTTGCCGTTTTTCCACGTTTTGTGAATTTTCAGTTTATTGTTATTAATTCATTAAATATACGATAAAAATGATGCAAATACATAATTGATTTGAAATTAACCTTAAATACTTCATTTTCAATCAACTATTTGTTTCTCGTAAAATACAGAGTAAGATATTGAAAAGGGGAGAGGTTCTGTTTTTATTGCATATATCGACGTTTCAGCCGGATTAGAGCGGTTTTACGTGTACATCTTCCATCGGTAATATAAACGGAAAATCAGGAACATTTTAGTTAATTCTAATTAAAAGCACTGATTTTTATCATTTGTATTGGAAAAAACATTGTCATATGTCTTTTCTTGGATTTTCTTATTACGAAACCTCGCTCTATGATTGGAAGTTAAAATCCTCAAATATGGTAAAATATTGACTTTTTTCACGTTTTTCATGTAGTGTGATTTTTCGTAAATATATTCGTTTTTACCCAATATTTCGATACTACTTTATGTTTCTCACGATATGTGATTTGGCCGTCATATCTCAGAATTTCGCAAATTTTGCATTTTTAAGCTAGTTTCTTGCATTTTGTTTTGTACTAAAAATCATTGAATTTAGCAATATTTTGACGTTTATCATCCCCTTTTCCTTTACGTGATTTAAACAAAATATCATCGAATTAGGCAATTTTTTGCCGTTTTTCCACGTTTTTGTGAATTATCAGTTTGTTGGTATTAATTCATTCAATATACGATAAAAATGATGCAAACACATAATTGATTAGATAATAACCTTATATACTTCATTTTCAATCATCTATTTGTTTCTCGTGAAAATACTGAGTGAGATATTGAAAAGGGGAGAAGTTCGGTTTTTATTGCATATATCGACGTTTCAGCCAGAATAGAGCGGTTTTACGTTTACATCTTCTATCGGTAATATAAACGGAAAATTACGAACATTTTAGTTAATTCTAATGAAAACACACTGATTTTTATCATTTGTATCGGAAACAACATTGTCATGTCTTTTCTTGGATCTAAATAATACGAAACCTTGCTCTATGATTCGAAGTTAAAATCCTCAAATTTGGTATAATAGTGACTTTTTTCAAGGTTTTCATGTAGTTTGATATTACGTATACATATTCATTTTTACCAAAATTTCGATACAATTTCATGTAGTATCACGATATGTGATTTGGCCTTCAACTCTCAGAAATTCGCATAATATTGCATTTTAAGGAAGTTTTATTGCATTTTCTTTCGTACTAAAAATCATCGAATTTAGCAATATTTTGACGTTTATCATCCTTTATGTGATTTAAACAAATTATCTTCGAATTAGGCAATATTTTGCCGTTTTTCCACGTTTTTGTGAATTTTCAGTTTATTGTTATTGATTCATTAAATATACGATAAAAATGATGCAAACACATAATTGATTGGAAATTAACCTTAAGTACTTCATTTTCAATCAACTATTTGTTTCTCGTTAAATTCAGATTAAGATATTGAATAGGGGAGAAGTTCTGTTTTTATTGCATATATCGACGTTTTGGCCGAATTAGAGCGGTTTTACGTGTACATCTTCCATCGGTAATATAAACGGAAAATCAGGAACAATTTAGTTAGTTCTAATGAAAACGCATTGATTTTTATCATTTGTATTGGAAACAACATTGTCATATGTCTTTTCTTGGATCTTCTTAATACGAAACCTCGGTTTATGATTTGAAGTTAAAATCCTCATATATGGTAAAATATTGACTTTTTTTACGTTTTTCATGAAGGGTGATTTTGTGTAAATATATTCGTTTTTACCCAATATTTCGATACTACTTCATGCTTTCTCACGATATGTGATTTGGCCGTCATATCTCAGAATTCCGCAAATTTTGCATTTTTAAGCTAGTTTCTTGCATTTTGTTTTGTACTAAAAATCATTGAATTTAGCAATATTTTGACGTTTATCATCCCCTTTTCCTTTATGTGATTTAAACAATATATCATCGAATTAGGCAATTTTTTGCCGTTTTTCAACGTTTTTGTGAATTATCAGTTTATTGGCATTAATTCATTAAACATACGATAAAAATGATGCAAACACATAGTTGATTAGATAATAACCTTAAATACTTTATTTTCAATGATTTATTTGTTTCTCGTTAAAATACTGAGTAAGATATTGAAAAGGAGAGAAGTTCTGTTTTTATTGCATATATCGATTTTTCAGCCGAATTAGAGCGGTTTTACGTGTACATCTTCCATCGGTAATATAAACGGAAAATCAGGAACAATTTAGTTAGTTCTAGTGAAAACGCATTGATTTTTATCATTTGTATTGGAAACAACATTGTCATATGTCTTTTCTAGGATCTTCTTAATACGAAACCTTGCTCCATGATTTGAAGTTAAAATCCTCAAATTTGGTATAATAGTGACTTTTTTCACGTTTTTCATGTAGTTTGATATTACGTATATATATATTCATTTTTACGAATAATTCGATACAATTTCTTGTAGTATCACCATATGTGATTTGGCCTTCAAATCTCAGAATTTCGCGTAATATTGCATTTTAAGCAAGTTTTCTTGCATTTTGTTTCGTACTAAAAATCATTGAATTTAGCAATATTTTGACGTTTATCATCCCCTTTTCCTTTATATGATTTAAACAAAATATCATCGAATTAGGCAATATTTTGCCGTTTTTCCACGTTTTGTGAATTTTCAGTTTATTGTTATTAATTCATTAAATATACGATAAAAATGATGCAAATACATAATTGATTTGAAATTAACCTTAATTACTTCCTTTTCAATCAACTATTTGTTTCTCGTAAAATACAGAGTAAGATATTGAAAAGGGGAGAGGTTCTGTTTTTATTGCATATATCGACGTTTCAGCCGGATTAGAGCGGTTTTACGTGTACATCTTCCATCGGTAATATAAACGGAAAATCAGGAACATTTTAGTTAAATCTAATTAAAAAGCACTGATTTTTATCATTTGTATTGGAAAAAACATTGTCATATGTCTTTTCTTGGATTTTCTTATTACGAAAACTCGCTTTATGATTTGAAGTTAAAATCCTCAAATATGGTAAAATATAGACTTTTTTCACGTTTTTCATGTAGTGTGATTTTTCGTAAATATATTCGTTTTTACCCAATATTATGATACTACTTTGTATTTCTCACGATATGTGATTTGGCCGTCATATCTCAGAATTTCGCAAATTTTGCATTTTTAAGCTAGTTTCTTGCATTTTGTTTTGTACTAAAAATCATTGAATTTAGCAATATTTTGACGTTTATCATCCCCTTTTTCTTTATATGATTTAAACAAAATATCATCGAATTAGACAATATTTTGCCGTTTTTCTACGTTTTTGTGAATTTTCAGTTTATTGGTATTAATTCAATTAATATACGATAAAAATTATGCAAACACATAATTGATTAGATAATAACCTTAAATACTTCGTTTTCAATCATCTATATGTTTCTCAATAAAATACTGAGTAAGATATTGAAAAAGGGAGAAGTTCTGTTTTTATTGCATATATCGACGTTTCAGCCGAATTAGAGCGGTTTTACGTGTACGTCTTCCATCGGTAATATAAACGGAAAATCAGGAACAATTTAGTTAGTTCTAGTGAAAACGCATTGATTTTTATCATTTGTATTGGAAACAACATTGTCATATGTCTTTTTTAGGATCTTCTTAATACGAAACCTCGCTCCATGATTTGAAGTTAAAATCCTCAAATTTGGTATAATAGTGACTTTTTTCACGTTTTTCATGTAGTTTGATATTACGTATATATATATTCATTTTTACCAATAATTCGATACTATTTCATGTAGTATCACGATTTGGCCTTCAAATCTCAGAATTTCGCATAATATTGCATTTTAAGCAAGTTTTCATGCATTTTGTTTCGTACTAAAAATCATTGAATTTAGCAATATTTTGACGTTTATCATCCCCTTTTCCTTTATATGATTTAAACAAAATATCATCGAATTAGGCAATATTTTGCCGTTTTTCCTCGTTTTGTGAATTTTCAGTTTATTGTTATTAATTCATTAAATATACGATAAAAATGATGCAAATACATAATTGATTTGAAATTAACCTTAAATACTTCATTTTCAATCAACTATTTGTTTCTCGTAAAATACAGAGTAAGATATTGATAAGGGGAGAGGTTCTGTTTTTATTGCATATATCGACGTTTCAGCCGGATTAGAGCGGTTTTACGTGTACATCTTCCATCGGTAATATAAACGGAAAATCAGGAACATTTTAGTTAATTCTAATTAAAAGCACTGATTTTTATCATTTGTATTGGAAAAAACATTGTCATATGTCTTTTCTTGGATTTTCTTATTACGAAACCTCGCTTTATGATTGGAAGTTAAAATCCTCAAATATGGTAAAATATTAAGTTTTTTCACGTTTTTCATGTAGTGTGATTTTTCGTAAATATATTCGTTTTTACCCAATATTTCGATACTACTTTATGTTTCTCACGATATGTGATTTGGCCGTCATATCTCAGAATTTCGCAAATTTTGCATTTTTAAGCTAGTTTCTTGCATTTTGTTTTGTACTAAAAATCATTGAATTTAGCAATATTTTGACGTTTATCATCCCCTTTTCCTTTACGTGATTTAAACAAAATATCATCGAATTAGGCAATTTTTTGCCGTTTTTCCACGTTTTTGTGAATTATCAGTTTGTTGGTATTAATTCATTAAATATACGATAAAAATGATGCAAACACATAATTGATTAGATAATAACCTTATATACTTCATTTTCAATCATCTATTTGTTTCTTGTGAAAATACTGAGTGAGATATTGAAAAGGGGAGAAGTTCGGTTTTTATTGCATATATCGACGTTTCAGCCAGAATTGAGCGGTTTTACGTGTACATCTTCTATCGGTAATATAAACGGAAAATTACGAACATTTTAGTTAATTCTAATGAAAACACACTGATTTTTATCATTTGTATCGGAAACAACATTGTCATGTCTTTTCTTGGATCTAAATAATACGAAACCTTGCTCTATGATTCGAAGTTAAAATCCTCAAATTTGGTATAATAGTGACTTTTTTCAAGGTTTTCATGTAGTTTGATACATATTCATTTTTACCAAAATTTCGATACAATTTCATGTAGTATCACGATATGTGATTTGGCCTTCAACTCTCAGAAATTCGCATAATATTGCATTTTAAGGAAGTTTTATTGCATTTTCTTTCGTACTAAAAATCATCGAATTTAGCAATATTTTGACGTTTATCATCCTTTATGTGATTTAAACAAAATATCTTCGAATTAGGCAATATTTTGCCGTTTTTCCACGTTTTTGTGAATTTTCAGTTTATTGTTATTGATTCATTAAATATACGATAAAAATGATGCAAACACATAATTGATTGGAAATTAACCTTAAATACTTCATTTTCAATCAACTATTTGTTTCTCGTTAAATTCAGATTAAGATATTGAAAAGGGGAGAAGTTCTGTTTTTATTGCATATATCGACGTTTCGGCCGAATTAGAGCGGTTTTACGTGTACATCTTCCATTGGTAATATAAACGACAAATCAGGAACAATTTAGTTAGTTCTAATGAAAACGCATTGATTTTTATCATTTGTATTGGAAACAACATTGTCATATGTCTTTTCTTGGATCTTCTTAATACGAAACCTCGGTTTATGATTTGAAGTTAAAATCCTCATATATGGTAAAATATAGACTTTTTTCACGTTTTTCATGTAGTGTGATTTTTCGTAAATATATTCGTTTTTACCCAATATTATGATACTACTTTATATTTCTCTCGATATGTGATTTGGCCGTCATATCTCAGAATTTCGCAAATTTTGCATTTTTAAGCTAGTTTCTTGCATTTTGTTTTGTACTAAAAATCATTGAATTTAGCAATATTTTGACGTTTATCATCCCCTTTTTCTTTATATGATTTAAACAAAATATCATCGAACTAGACAATATTTTACCGTTTTTCTACGTTTTTGTGAATTTTCAGTTTATTGGTATTAATTCAATTAATATACGATAAAAATTATGCAAACACATAATTGATTAGATAATAACCTTAAATACTTCGTTTTCAATCATCTATATGTTTCTCAATAAAATACTGAGTAAGATATTGAAAAGGGGAGAAGTTCTGTTTTTATTGCATATATCGACGTTTCAGCCGAATTAGAGCGGTTTTACGTGTACATCTTCCATCGGTAATATAAACGGAAAATCAGGAACAATTTAGTTAGTTCTAGTGAAAACGCATTGATTTTTATCATTTGTATTGGAAACAACATTGTCATATGTTTTTTTTAGGATCTTCTTAATACGAAACCTCGCTCCATGATTTGAAGTTAAAATCCTCAAATTTGGTATAATAGTGACTTTTTTCACGTTTTTCATGTAGTTTGATATTACGTATATATATATTCATTTTTACCAATAATTCGATACTATTTCATATAGTATCACGATATGTGATTTGGCCTTCAAATCTCAGAATTTCGCATAATATTGCATTTTAAGCAAGTTTTCTTGCATTTTGTTTCGTACTAAAAATCATTGAATTTAGCAATATTTTGACGTTTATCATCCCCTTTTCCTTTATATGATTTAAACAAAATATCATCGAATTAGGCAATATTTTGCCGTTTTTCCACGTTTTGTGAATTTTCAGTTTATTGTTATTAATTCATTAAATATACGATAAAAATGATGCAAATACATAATTGATTTGAAATTAACCTTAAATACTTCATTTTCAATCAACTATTTGTTTCTCGTAAAATACAGAGTAAGATATTGAAAAGGGGAGAGGTTCTGTTTTTATTGCATATATCGACGTTTCAGCCGGATTAGAGCGGTTTTACGTGTACATCTTCCATCGGTAATATAAACGGAAAATCAGGAACATTTTAGTTAATTCTAATTAAAAGCACTGATTTTTATCATTTGTATTGGAAAAAACATTGTCATATGTCTTTTCTTGGATTTTCTTATTACGAAACCTCGCTTTATGATTGGAAGTTAAAATCCTCAAATATGGTAAAATATTGACTTTTTTCACGTTTTTCATGTAGTGTGATTTTTCGTACATATATTCGTTTTTACCCAATATTTCGATACTACTTTATGTTTCTCACGATATGTGATTTGGCCGTCATATCTCAGAATTTCGCAAATTTTGCATTTTTAAGCTAGTTTCTTGCATTTTGTTTTGTACTAAAAATCATTGAATTTAGCAATATTTTGACGTTTATCATCCCCTTTTCCTTTACGTGATTTAAACAAAATATCATCGAATTAGGCAATTTTATGCCGTTTTTCCACGTTTTTGTGAATTATCAGTTTGTTGGTATTAATTCACTCAATATACGATAAAAATGATGCAAACACATAATTGATTAGATAATAACCTTATATACTTCATTTTCAATCATCTATTTGTTTCTCGTGAAAATACTGAGTGAGATATTGAAAAGGGGAGAAGTTCGGTTTTTATTGCATATATCGACGTTTCAGCCAGAATAGAGCGGTTTTACGTTTACATCTTCTATCGGTAATATAAACGGAAAATTACGAACATTTTAGTTAATTCTAATGAAAACACACTGATTTTTATCATTTGTATCGGAAACAACATTGTCATGTCTTTTCTTGGATCTAAATAATACGAAACCTTGCTCTATGATTCGAAGTTCAAATCCTCAAATTTGGTATAATAGTGACTTTTTTCAAGGTTTTCATGTAGTTTGATATTACGTATACATATTCATTTTTACCAAAATTTCGATACAATTTCATGTAGTATCACGATATGTGATTTGGCCTTCAACTCTCAGAAATTCGCATAATATTGCATTTTAAGGAAGTTTTATTGCATTTTCTTTCGTACTAAAAATCATCGAATTTAGCAATATTTTGACGTTTATCATCCTTTATGTGATTTAAACAAAATATCTTCGAATTAGGCAATATTTTGCCGTTTTTCCAAGTTTTTGTGAATTTTCAGTTTATTTTTATTGATTCATTAAATATACGATAAAAATGATGCAAACACATAATTGATTGGAAATTAACCTTAAATACTTCATTTTCAATCAACTATTTGTTTCTCGTTAAATTCAGATTAAGATATTGAAAAGGTGAGAAGTTCTGTTTTTATTGCATATATCGACGTTTCGGCCGAATTAGAGCGGTTTTACGTGTACATCTTCCATCGGTAATATAAACGACAAATCAGGAACAATTTAGTTATTCTAATGAAAACGCATTGATTTTTATCATTTGTATTGGAAACAACATTGTCATGTCTTTTCTTGGATCTTCTTAATACGAAACCTCGGTTTATGATTTGAAGTTAAAATCCTCATATATGGTAAAATATTGACTTTTTTCACGTTTTTCATGTAGTGTGATTTTACGTAAATATATTCGTTTTTACCCAATATTTCGATACTACTTCATGTTTTCTCACGATATGTGATTTGGCCGTCATATCTCAGAATTCCGCAAATTTTGCATTTTTAAGCTAGTTTCTTGCATTTTGTTTTGTACTAAAAATCATTGAATTTAGCAATATTTTGACGTTTATCATCCCCTTTTCCTTTATGTGATTTAAACAATATATCATCGAATTAGGCAATTTTTTGCCGTTTTTCAACGTTTTTGTGAATTATCAGTTTATTGGTATTAATTCATTAAACATACGATAAAAATGATGCAAACACATAGTTGATTAGATAATAACCTTAAATACTTCATTTTCAATGATTTATTTGTTTCTCGTTAAAATACTGAGTAAGATATTGAAAAGGAGAGAAGTTCTGTTTTTATTGCATATATCGACGTTTCAGCCGAATTAGAGCGGTTTTACGTGTACATCTTCCATCGGTAATATAAACGGAAAATCAGGAATAATTTAGTTAGTTCTAGTGAAAACGCATTGATTTTTATCATTTGTATTGGAAACAACATTGTCATATGTCTTTTCTAGGATCTTCTTAATACGAAACCTCGCTCCATGATTTGAAGTTAAAATCCTCAAATTTGGTATAATAGTGACTTTTTTCACGTTTTTCATGTAGTTTGATATTACGTATATATATATTCATTTTTACCAATAATTCGATACTATTTCATGTAATATCACCATATGTGATTTGGCCTTCAAATCTCAGAATTTCGCATAATATTGCATTTTAAGCAAGTTTTCTTGCATTTTGTTTCGTACTAAAAATCATTGAATTTAGCAATATTTTGACGTTTATCATCCCCTTTTCCTTTATATGATTTAAACAAAATATCATCGAATTAGGCAATATTTTCCCGTTTTTCCACGTTTTGTGAATTTTCAGTTTATTGTTATTAATTCATTAAATATACGATAAAAATGATGCAAATACATAATTGATTTGAAATTAACCTTAAATACTTCCTTTTCAATCAACTATTTGTTTCTCGTAAAATACAGAGTAAGATATTGAAAAGGGGAGAGGTTCTGTTTTTATTGCATATATCGACGTTTCAGCCGGATTAGAGCGGTTTTACGTGTACATCTTCCATCGGTAATATAAACGGAAAATCAGGAACATTTTAGTTAAATCTAATTAAAAAGCACTGATTTTTAGCATTTGTATTGGAAAAAACATTGTCATATGTCTTTTCTTGGATTTTCTTATTACGAAACCTCGCTTTATGATTTGAAGTTAAAATCCTCAAATATGGTAAAATATAGACTTTTTTCACGTTTTTCATGTAGTGTGATTTTTCGTAAATATATTCGTTTTTACCCAATATTATGATACTACTTTATATTTCTCACGATATGTGATTTGGCCGTCATATCTCAGAATTTCGCAAATTTTGCATTTTTAAGCTAGTTTCTTGCATTTTGTTTTGTACTAAAAATCATTGAATTTAGCAATATTTTGACGTTTATCATCCCCTTTTTCTTTATATGATTTAAACAAAATATCATCGAACTAGACAATATTTTGCCGTTTTTCTACGTTTTTGTGAATTTTCAGTTTATTGGTATTAATTCAATTAATATACGATAAAAATTATGCAAACACATAATTGATTAGATAATAACCTTAAATACTTCGTTTTCAATCATCTATATGTTTCTCAATAAAATACTGAGTAAGATATTGAAAAGGGGAGAAGTTCTGTTTTTATTGCATATATCGACGTTTCAGCCGAATTAGAGCGGTTTTACGTGTACATCTTCCATCGGTAATATAAACGGAAAATCAGGAACAATTTAGTTAGTTCTAGTGAAAACGCATTGATTTTTATCATTTGTATTGGAAACAACATTGTCATATGTTTTTTTAGGATCTTCTTAATACGAAACCTCGCTCCATGATTTGAAGTTAAAATCCTCAAATTTGGTATAATAGTGACTTTTTTCACGTTTTTCATGTAGTTTGATATTACGTATATATATATTCATTTTTACCAATAATTCGATACTATTTCATATAGTATCACGATATGTGATTTGGCCTTCAAATCTCAGAATTTCGCATAATATTGCATTTTAAGCAAGTTTTCTTGCATTTTGTTTCGTACTAAAAATCATTGAATTTAGCAATATTTTGACGTTTATCATCCCCTTTTCCTTTATATGATTTAAACAAAATATCATCGAATTAGGCAATATTTTGCCGTTTTTCCACGTTTTGTGAATTTTCAGTTTATTGTTATTAATTCATTAAATATACGATAAAAATGATGCAAATACATAATTGATTTGAAATTAACCTTAAATACTTCATTTTCAATCAACTATTTGTTTCTCGTAAAATACAGAGTAAGATATTGAAAAGGGGAGAGGTTCTGTTTTTATTGCATATATCGACGTTTCAGCCGGATTAGAGCGGTTTTACGTGTACATCTTCCATCGGTAATATAAACGGAAAATCAGGAACATTTTAGTTAATTCTAATTAAAAGCACTGATTTTTATCATTTGTATTGGAAAAAACATTGTCATATGTCTTTTCTTGGATTTTCTTATTACGAAACCTCGCTTTATGATTGGAAGTTAAAATCCTCAAATATGGTAAAATATTGACTTTTTTCACGTTTTTCATGTAGTGTGATTTTTCGTAAATATATTCGTTTTTACCCAATATTTCGATACTACTTTATGTTTCTCACGATATGTGATTTGGCCGTCATATCTCAGAATTTCGCAAATTTTGCATTTTTAAGCTAGTTTCTTGCATTTTGTTTTGTACTAAAAATCATTGAATTTAGCAATATTTTGACGTTTATCATCCCCTTTTCCTTTACGTGATTTAAACAAAATATCATCGAATTAGGCAATTTTTTGCCGTTTTTCCACGTTTTTGTGAATTATCAGTTTGTTGGTATTAATTCATTCAATATACGATAAAAATGATGCAAACACATAATTGATTAGATAATAACCTTATATACTTCATTTTCAATCATCTATTTGTTTCTCGTGAAAATACTGAGTGAGATATTGAAAAGGGGAGAAGTTCGGTTTTTATTGCATATATCGACGTTTCAGCCAGAATAGAGCGGTTTTACGTTTACATCTTCTATCGGTAATATAAACGGAAAATTACGAACATTTTAGTTAATTCTAATGAAAACACACTGATTTTTATCATTTGTATCGGAAACAACATTGTCATGTCTTTTCTTGGATCTAAATAATACGAAACCTTGCTCTATGATTCGAAGTTAAAATCCTCAAATTTGGTATAATAGTGACTTTTTTCAAGGTTTTCATGTAGTTTGATATTACGTATACATATTCATTTTTACCAAAATTTCGATACAATTTCATGTAGTATCACGATATGTGATTTGGCCTTCAACTCTCAGAAATTCGCATAATATTGCATTTTAAGGAAGTTTTATTGCATTTTCTTTCGTACTAAAAATCATCGAATTTAGCAATATTTTGACGTTTATCATCCTTTATGTGATTTAAACAAATTATCTTCGAATTAGGCAATATTTTGCCGTTTTTCCACGTTTTTGTGAATTTTCAGTTTATTGTTATTGATTCATTAAATATACGATAAAAATGATGCAAACACATAATTGATTGGAAATTAACCTTAAGTACTTCATTTTCAATCAACTATTTGTTTCTCGTTAAATTCAGATTAAGATATTGAATAGGGGAGAAGTTCTGTTTTTATTGCATATATCGACGTTTTGGCCGAATTAGAGCGGTTTTACGTGTACATCTTCCATCGGTAATATAAACGGAAAATCAGGAACAATTTAGTTAGTTCTAATGAAAACGCATTGATTTTTATCATTTGTATTGGAAACAACATTGTCATATGTCTTTTCTTGGATCTTCTTAATACGAAACCTCGGTTTATGATTTGAAGTTAAAATCCTCATATATGGTAAAATATTGACTTTTTTTACGTTTTTCATGAAGGGTGATTTTGTGTAAATATATTCGTTTTTACCCAATATTTCGATACTACTTCATGCTTTCTCACGATATGTGATTTGGCCGTCATATCTCAGAATTCCGCAAATTTTGCATTTTTTAGCTAGTTTCTTGCATTTTGTTTTGTACTAAAAATCATTGAATTTAGCAATATTTTGACGTTTATCATCCCCTTTTCCTTTATGTGATTTAAACAATATATCATCGAATTAGGCAATTTTTTGCCGTTTTTCAACGTTTTTGTGAATTATCAGTTTATTGGCATTAATTCATTAAACATACGATAAAAATGATGCAAACACATAGTTGATTAGATAATAACCTTAAATACTTTATTTTCAATGATTTATTTGTTTCTCGTTAAAATACTGAGTAAGATATTGAAAAGGAGAGAAGTTCTGTTTTTATTGCATATATCGATTTTTCAGCCGAATTAGAGCGGTTTTACGTGTACATCTTCCATCGGTAATATAAACGGAAAATCAGGAACAATTTAGTTAGTTCTAGTGAAAACGCATTGATTTTTATCATTTGTATTGGAAACAACATTGTCATATGTCTTTTCTAGGATCTTCTTAATACGAAACCTTGCTCCATGATTTGAAGTTAAAATCCTCAAATTTGGTATAATAGTGACTTTTTTCACGTTTTTCATGTAGTTTGATATTACGTATATATATATTCATTTTTACGAATAATTCGATACAATTTCTTGTAGTATCACCATATGTGATTTGACCTTCAAATCTCAGAATTTCGCGTAATATTGCATTTTAAGCAAGTTTTCTTGCATTTTGTTTCGTACTAAAAATCATTGAATTTAGCAATATTTTGACGTTTATCATCCCCTTTTCCTTTATATGATTTAAACAAAATATCATCGAATTAGGCAATATTTTGCCGTTTTTCCACGTTTTGTGAATTTTCAGTTTATTGTTATTAATTCATTAAATATACGATAAAAATGATGCAAATACATAATTGATTTGAAATTAACCTTAATTACTTCCTTTTCAATCAACTATTTGTTTCTCGTAAAATACAGAGTAAGATATTGAAAAGGGGAGAGGTTCTGTTTTTATTGCATATATCGACGTTTCAGCCGGATTAGAGCGGTTTTACGTGTACATCTTCCATCGGTAATATAAACGGAAAATCAGGAACATTTTAGTTAAATCTAATTAAAAAGCACTGATTTTTATCATTTGCATTGGAAAAAACATTGTCATATGTCTTTTCTTGGATTTTCTTATTACGAAAACTCGCTTTA
Source organism: Procambarus clarkii (assembly GCF_040958095.1). NCBI lineage: Eukaryota > Metazoa > Arthropoda > Malacostraca > Decapoda > Cambaridae > Procambarus > Procambarus clarkii. The sequence continues at coordinate 959,865 of NC_091214.1, read as the reverse complement.
TGATTTGAAGTTAAAATCCTCAAATATGGTAAAATATAGACTTTTTTCACGTTTTTCATGTAGTGTGATTTTTCGTAAATATATTCGTTTTTACCCAATATTATGATACTACTTTGTATTTCTCACGATATGTGATTTGGCCGTCATATCTCAGAATTTCGCAAATTTTGCATTTTTAAGCTAGTTTCTTGCATTTTGTTTTGTACTAAAAATCATTGAATTTAGCAATATTTTGACGTTTATCATCCCCTTTTTCTTTATATGATTTAAACAAAATATCATCGAATTAGACAATATTTTGCCGTTTTTCTACGTTTTTGTGAATTTTCAGTTTATTGGTATTAATTCAATTAATATACGATAAAAATTATGCAAACACATAATTGATTAGATAATAACCTTAAATACTTCGTTTTCAATCATCTATATGTTTCTCAATAAAATACTGAGTAAGATATTGAAAAAGGGAGAAGTTCTGTTTTTATTGCATATATCGACGTTTCAGCCGAATTAGAGCGGTTTTACGTGTACATCTTCCATCGGTAATATAAACGGAAAATCAGGAACAATTTAGTTAGTTCTAGTGAAAACGCATTGATTTTTATCATTTGTATTGGAAACAACATTGTCATATGTCTTTTTTAGGATCTTCTTAATACGAAACCTCGCTCCATGATTTGAAGTTAAAATCCTCAAATTTGGTATAATAGTGACTTTTTTCACGTTTTTCATGTAGTTTGATATTACGTATATATATATTCATTTTTACCAATAATTCGATACTATTTCATGTAGTATCACGATTTGGCCTTCAAATCTCAGAATTTCGCATAATATTGCATTTTAAGCAAGTTTTCATGCATTTTGTTTCGTACTAAAAATCATTGAATTTAGCAATATTTTGACGTTTATCATCCCCTTTTCCTTTATATGATTTAAACAAAATATCATCGAATTAGGCAATATTTTGCCGTTTTTCCTCGTTTTGTGAATTTTCAGTTTATTGTTATTAATTCATTAAATATACGATAAAAATGATGCAAATACATAATTGATTTGAAATTAACCTTAAATACTTCATTTTCAATCAACTATTTGTTTCTCGTAAAATACAGAGTAAGATATTGATAAGGGGAGAGGTTCTGTTTTTATTGCATATATCGACGTTTCAGCCGGATTAGAGCGGTTTTACGTGTACATCTTCCATCGGTAATATAAACGGAAAATCAGGAACATTTTAGTTAATTCTAATTAAAAGCACTGATTTTTATCATTTGTATTGGAAAAAACATTGTCATATGTCTTTTCTTGGATTTTCTTATTACGAAACCTCGCTTTATGATTGGAAGTTAAAATCCTCAAATATGGTAAAATATTAAGTTTTTTCACGTTTTTCATGTAGTGTGATTTTTCGTAAATATATTCGTTTTTACCCAATATTTCGATACTACTTTATGTTTCTCACGATATGTGATTTGGCCGTCATATCTCAGAATTTCGCAAATTTTGCATTTTTAAGCTAGTTTCTTGCATTTTGTTTTGTACTAAAAATCATTGAATTTAGCAATATTTTGACGTTTATCATCCCCTTTTCCTTTACGTGATTTAAACAAAATATCATCGAATTAGGCAATATTTTGCCGTTTTTCCACGTTTTTGTGAATTATCAGTTTGTTGGTATTAATTCATTAAATATACGATAAAAATGATGCAAACACATAATTGATTAGATAATAACCTTATATACTTCATTTTCAATCATCTATTTGTTTCTTGTGAAAATACTGAGTGAGATATTGAAAAGGGGAGAAGTTCGGTTTTTATTGCATATATCGACGTTTCAGCCAGAATAGAGCGGTTTTACGTGTACATCTTCTATCGGTAATATAAACGGAAAATTACGAACATTTTAGTTAATTCTAATGAAAACACACTGATTTTTATCATTTGTATCGGAAACAACATTGTCATGTCTTTTCTTGGATCTAAATAATACGAAACCTTGCTCTATGATTCGAAGTTAAAATCCTCAAATTTGGTATAATAGTGACTTTTTTCAAGGTTTTCATGTAGTTTGATACATATTCATTTTTACCAAAATTTCGATACAATTTCATGTAGTATCACGATATGTGATTTGGCCTTCAACTCTCAGAAATTCGCATAATATTGCATTTTAAGGAAGTTTTATTGCATTTTCTTTCGTACTAAAAATCATCGAATTTAGCAATATTTTGACGTTTATCATCCTTTATGTGATTTAAACAAAATATCTTCGAATTAGGCAATATTTTGCCGTTTTTCCACGTTTTTGTGAATTTTCAGTTTATTGTTATTGATTCATTAAATATACGATAAAAATGATGCAAACACATAATTGATTGGAAATTAACCTTAAATACTTCATTTTCAATCAACTATTTGTTTCTCGTTAAATTCAGATTAAGATATTGAAAAGGGGAGAAGTTCTGTTTTTATTGCATATATCGACGTTTCGGCCGAATTAGAGCGGTTTTACGTGTACATCTTCCATCGGTAATATAAACGACAAATCAGGAACAATTTAGTTAGTTCTAATGAAAACGCATTGATTTTTATCATTTGTATTGGAAACAACATTGTCATATGTCTTTTCTTGGATCTTCTTAATACGAAACCTCGGTTTATGATTTGAAGTTAAAATCCTCATATATGGTAAAATATAGACTTTTTTCACGTTTTTCATGTAGTGTGATTTTTCGTAAATATATTCGTTTTTACCCAATATTATGATACTACTTTATATTTCTCACGATATGTGATTTGGCCGTCATATCTCAGAATTTCGCAAATTTTGCATTTTTAAGCTAGTTTCTTGCATTTTGTTTTGTACTAAAAATCATTGAATTTAGCAATATTTTGACGTTTATCATCCCCTTTTTCTTTATATGATTTAAACAAAATATCATCGAACTAGACAATATTTTGCCGTTTTTCTACGTTTTTGTGAATTTTCAGTTTATTGGTATTAATTCAATTAATATACGATAAAAATTATGCAAACACATAATTGATTAGATAATAACCTTAAATACTTCGTTTTCAATCATCTATATGTTTCTCAATAAAATACTGAGTAAGATATTGAAAAGGGGAGAAGTTCTGTTTTTATTGCATATATCGACGTTTCAGCCGAATTAGAGCGGTTTTACGTGTACATCTTCCATCGGTAATATAAACGGAAAATCAGGAACAATTTAGTTAGTTCTAGTGAAAACGCATTGATTTTTATCATTTGTATTGGAAACAACATTGTCATATGTTTTTTTTAGGATCTTCTTAATACGAAACCTCGCTCCATGATTTGAAGTTAAAATCCTCAAATTTGGTATAATAGTGACTTTTTTCACGTTTTTCATGTAGTTTGATATTACGTATATATATATTCATTTTTACCAATAATTCGATACTATTTCATATAGTATCACGATATGTGATTTGGCCTTCAAATCTCAGAATTTCGCATAATATTGCATTTTAAGCAAGTTTTCTTGCATTTTGTTTCGTACTAAAAATCATTGAATTTAGCAATATTTTGACGTTTATCATCCCCTTTTCCTTTATATGATTTAAACAAAATATCATCGAATTAGGCAATATTTTGCCGTTTTTCCACGTTTTGTGAATTTTCAGTTTATTGTTATTAATTCATTAAATATACGATAAAAATGATGCAAATACATAATTGATTTGAAATTAACCTTAAATACTTCATTTTCAATCAACTATTTGTTTCTCGTAAAATACAGAGTAAGATATTGAAAAGGGGAGAGGTTCTGTTTTTATTGCATATATCGACGTTTCAGCCGGATTAGAGCGGTTTTACGTGTACATCTTCCATCGGTAATATAAACGGAAAATCAGGAACATTTTAGTTAATTCTAATTAAAAGCACTGATTTTTATCATTTGTATTGGAAAAAACATTGTCATATGTCTTTTCTTGGATTTTCTTATTACGAAACCTCGCTTTATGATTGGAAGTTAAAATCCTCAAATATGGTAAAATATTGACTTTTTTCACGTTTTTCATGTAGTGTGATTTTTCGTACATATATTCGTTTTTACCCAATATTTCGATACTACTTTATGTTTCTCACGATATGTGATTTGGCCGTCATATCTCAGAATTTCGCAAATTTTGCATTTTTAAGCTAGTTTCTTGCATTTTGTTTTGTACTAAAAATCATTGAATTTAGCAATATTTTGACGTTTATCATCCCCTTTTCCTTTACGTGATTTAAACAAAATATCATCGAATTAGGCAATTTTATGCCGTTTTTCCACGTTTTTGTGAATTATCAGTTTGTTGGTATTAATTCACTCAATATACGATAAAAATGATGCAAACACATAATTGATTAGATAATAACCTTATATACTTCATTTTCAATCATCTATTTGTTTCTCGTGAAAATACTGAGTGAGATATTGAAAAGGGGAGAAGTTCGGTTTTTATTGCATATATCGACGTTTCAGCCAGAATAGAGCGGTTTTACGTTTACATCTTCTATCGGTAATATAAACGGAAAATTACGAACATTTTAGTTAATTCTAATGAAAACACACTGATTTTTATCATTTGTATCGGAAACAACATTGTCATGTCTTTTCTTGGATCTAAATAATACGAAACCTTGCTCTATGATTCGAAGTTAAAATCCTCAAATTTGGTATAATAGTGACTTTTTTCAAGGTTTTCATGTAGTTTGATATTACGTATACATATTCATTTTTACCAAAATTTCGATACAATTTCATGTTGTATCACGATATGTGATTTGGCCTTCAACTCTCAGAAATTCGCATAATATTGCATTTTAAGGAAGTTTTATTGCATTTTCTTTCGTACTAAAAATCATCGAATTTAGCAATATTTTGACGTTTATCATCCTTTATGTGATTTAAACAAAATATCTTCGAATTAGGCAATATTTTGCCGTTTTTCCAAGTTTTTGTGAATTTTCAGTTTATTTTTATTGATTCATTAAATATACGATAAAAATGATGCAAACACATAATTGATTGGAAATTAACCTTAAATACTTCATTTTCAATCAACTATTTGTTTCTCGTTAAATTCAGATTAAGATATTGAAAAGGTGAGAAGTTCTGTTTTTATTGCATATATCGACGTTTCGGCCGAATTAGAGCGGTTTTACGTGTACATCTTCCATCGGTAATATAAACGACAAATCAGGAACAATTTAGTTATTCTAATGAAAACGCATTGATTTTTATCATTTGTATTGGAAACAACATTGTCATGTCTTTTCTTGGATCTTCTTAATACGAAACCTCGGTTTATGATTTGAAGTTAAAATCCTCATATATGGTAAAATATTGACTTTTTTCACGTTTTTCATGTAGTGTGATTTTACGTAAATATATTCGTTTTTACCCAATATTTCGATACTACTTCATGTTTTCTCACGATATGTGATTTGGCCGTCATATCTCAGAATTCCGCAAATTTTGCATTTTTAAGCTAGTTTCTTGCATTTTGTTTTGTACTAAAAATCATTGAATTTAGCAATATTTTGACGTTTATCATCCCCTTTTCCTTTATGTGATTTAAACAATATATCATCGAATTAGGCAATTTTTTGCCGTTTTTCAACGTTTTTGTGAATTATCAGTTTATTGGTATTAATTCATTAAACATACGATAAAAATGATGCAAACACATAGTTGATTAGATAATAACCTTAAATACTTCATTTTCAATGATTTATTTGTTTCTCGTTAAAATACTGAGTAAGATATTGAAAAGGAGAGAAGTTCTGTTTTTATTGCATATATCGACGTTTCAGCCGAATTAGAGCGGTTTTACGTGTACATCTTCCATCGGTAATATAAACGGAAAATCAGGAACAATTTAGTTAGTTCTAGTGAAAACGCATTGATTTTTATCATTTGTATTGGAAACAACATTGTCATATGTCTTTTCTAGGATCTTCTTAATACGAAACCTCGCTCCATGATTTGAAGTTAAAATCCTCAAATTTGGTATAATAGTGACTTTTTTCACGTTTTTCATGTAGTTTGAAATTACGTATATATATATTCATTTTTACCAATAATTCGATACTATTTCATGTAGTATCACCATATGTGATTTGGCCTTCAAATCTCAGAATTTCGCATAATATTGCATTTTAAGCAAGTTTTCTTGCATTTTGTTTCGTACTAAAAATCATTGAATTTAGCAATATTTTGACGTTTATCATCCCCTTTTCCTTTATATGATTTAAACAAAATATCATCGAATTAGGCAATATTTTGCCGTTTTTCCACGTTTTGTGAATTTTCAGTTTATTGTTATTAATTCATTAAATATACGATAAAAATGATGCAAATACATAATTGATTTGAAATTAACCTTAAATACTTCATTTTCAATCAACTATTTGTTTCTCGTAAAATACAGAGTAAGATATTGAAAAGGGGAGAGGTTCTGTTTTTATTGCATATATCGACGTTTCAGCCGGATTAGAGCGGTTTTACGTGTACATCTTCCATCGGTAATATAAACGGAAAATCAGGAACATTTTAGTTAAATCTAATTAAAAAGCACTGATTTTTATCATTTGTATTGGAAAAAACATTGTCATATGTCTTTTCTTGGATTTTCTTATTACGAAAACTCGCTTTATGATTTGAAGTTAAAATCCTCAAATATGGTAAAATATAGACTTTTTTCACGTTTTTCATGTAGTGTGATTTTTCGTAAATATATTCGTTTTTACCCAATATTATGATACGACTTTGTATTTCTCACGATATGTGATTTGGCCGTCATATCTCAGAATTTCGCAAATTTTGCATTTTTAAGCTAGTTTCTTGCATTTTGTTTTGTACTAAAAATCATTGAATTTAGCAATATTTTGACGTTTATCATCCCCTTTTTCTTTATATGATTTAAACAAAATATCATCGAATTAGACAATATTTTGCCGTTTTTCTACGTTTTTGTGAATTTTCAGTTTATTGGTATTAATTCAATTAATATACGATAAAAATTATGCAAACACATAATTGATTAGATAATAACCTTAAATACTTCGTTTTCAATCATCTATATGTTTCTCAATAAAATACTGAGTAAGATATTGAAAAAGGGAGAAGTTCTGTTTTTATTGCATATATCGACGTTTCAGCCGAATTAGAGCGGTTTTACGTGTACATCTTCCATCGGTAATATAAACGGAAAATCAGGAACAATTTAGTTAGTTCTAGTGAAAACGCATTGATTTTTATCATTTGTATTGGAAACAACATTGTCATATGTCTTTTTTAGGATCTTCTTAATACGAAACCTCGCTCCATGATTTGAAGTTAAAATACTCAAATTTGGTATAATAGTGACTTTTTTCACGTTTTTCATGTAGTTTGATATTACGTATATATATATTCATTTTTACCAATAATTCGATACTATTTCATGTAGTATCACGATTTGGCCTTCAAATCTCAGAATTTCGCATAATATTGCATTTTAAGCAAGTTTTCTTGCATTTTGTTTCGTACTAAAAATCATTGAATTTAGCAATATTTTGACGTTTATCATCCCCTTTTCCTTTATATGATTTAAACAAAATATCATCGAATTAGGCAATATTTTGCCGTTTTTCCACGTTTTGTGAATTTTCAGTTTATTGTTATTAATTCATTAAATATACGATAAAAATGATGCAAATACATAATTGATTTGAAATTAACCTTAAATACTTCATTTTCAATCAACTATTTGTTTCTCGTAAAATACAGAGTAAGATATTGAAAAGGGGAGAGGTTCTGTTTTTATTGCATATATCGACGTTTCAGCCGGATTAGAGCGGTTTTACGTGTACATCTTCCATCGGTAATATAAACGGAAAATCAGGAACATTTAATTAAATCTAATTAAAAAGCACTGATTTTTATCATTTGTATTGGAAAAAACATTGTCATATGTCTTTTCTTGGATTTTCTTATTACGAAACCTCGCTTTATGATTTGAAGGTAAAATCCTCAAATATGGTAAAATATAGACTTTTTTCACGTTTTTCATGTAGTGTGATTTTTCGTAAATATATTCGTTTTTACCCAATATTATGATACTACTTTATATTTCTCACGATATGTGATTTGGTCGTCATATCTCAGAATTTCGCAAATTTTGCATTTTTAAGCTAGTTTCTTGCATTTTGTTTTGTACTAAAAATCATTGAATTTAGCAACATTTTGACGTTTATCATCCCCTTTTCCTTTACGTGATTTAAACAAAATATCATCGAATTAGGCAATTTTTTGCCGTTTTTCCACGTTTTTGTGAATTATCAGTTTGTTGGTATTAATTCATTAAATATACGATAAAAATGATGCAAACACATAATTGATTAGATAATAACCTTATATACTTCATTTTCAATCATCTATTTGTTTCTTGTGAAAATACTGAGTGAGATATTGAAAAGGGGAGAAGTTCGGTTTTTATTGCATATATCGACGTTTCAGCCAGAATAGAGCCGTTTTACGTGTACATCTTCTATCGGTAATATAAACGGAAAATTACGAACATTTTAGTTAATTCTAATGAAAACACACTGATTTTTATCATTTGTATCGGAAACAACATTGTCATGTCTTTTCTTGGATCTAAATAATACGAAACCTTGCTCTATGATTCGAAGTTAAAATCCTCAAATTTGGTATAATAGTGACTTTTTTCAAGGTTTTCATGTAGTTTGATACATATTCATTTTTACCAAAATTTCGATACAATTTCATGTAGTATCACGATATGTGATTTGGCCTTCAACTCTCAGAAATTCGCATAATATTGCATTTTAAGGAAGTTTTATTGCATTTTCTTTCGTACTAAAAATCATCGAATTTAGCAATATTTTGACGTTTATCATCCTTTATGTGATTTAAACAAAATATCTTCGAATTAGGCAATATTTTGCCGTTTTTCCACGTTTTTGTGAATTTTCAGTTTATTGTTATTGATTCATTAAATATACGATAAAAATGATGCAAACACATAATTGATTGGAAATTAACCTTAAATACTTCATTTTCAATCAACTATTTGTTTCTCGTTAAATTCAGATTAAGATATTGAAAAGGGGAGAAGTTCTGTTTTTATTGCATATATCGACGTTTCGGCCGAATTAGAGCGGTTTTACGTGTACATCTTCCATCGGTAATATAAACGACAAATCAGGAACAATTTAGTTAGTTCTAATGAAAACGCATTGATTTTTATCATTTGTATTGGAAACAACATTGTCATATGTCTTTTCTTGGATCTTCTTAATACGAAACCTCGGTTTATGATTTGAAGTTAAAATCCTCATATATGGTAAAATATTGACTTTTTTCACGTTTTTCATGTAGTGTGATTTTACGTAAATATATTCGTTTTTACCCAATATTTCGATACTACTTCATGTTTTCTCACGATATGTGATTTGGCCGTCATATCTCAGAATTCCGCAAATTTTGCATTTTTAAGCTAGTTTCTTGCATTTTGTTTTGTACTAAAAATCATTGAATTTAGCAATATTTTGACGTTTATCATCCCCTTTTCCTTTATGTGATTTAAACAATATATCATCGAATTAGGCAATTTTTTGCCGTTTTTCAACGTTTTTGTGAATTATCAGTTTATTGGTATTAATTCATTAAACATACGATAAAAATGATGCAAACACATAGTTGATTAGATAATAACCTTAAATACTTCATTTTCAATGATTTATTTGTTTCTCGTTAAAATACTGAGTAAGATATTGAAAAGGAGAGAAGTTCTGTTTTTATTGCATATGTCGACGTTTCAGCCGAATTAGAGCGGTTTTACGTGTACATCTTCCATCGGTAATATAAACGGAAAATCAGGAACAATTTAGTTAGTTCTAGTGAAAACGCATTGATTTTTATCATTTGTATTGGAAACAACATTGTCATATGTCTTTTCTAGGATCTTCTTAATACGAAACCTCGCTCCATGATTTGAAGTTAAAATCCTCAAATTTGGTATAATAGTGACTTTTTTCACGTTTTTCATGTAGTTTGATATTACGTAAATATATATTCATTTTTACCAATAATTCGATACTATTTCATGTAGTATCACCATATGTGATTTGGCCTTCAAATCTCAGAATTTCGCATAATATTGCATTTTAAGCAAGTTTTCTTGCATTTTGTTTCGTACTAAAAATCATTGAATTTAGCAATATTTTGTCGTTTATCATCCCCTTTTCCTTTATATGATTTAAACAAAATATCATCGAATTAGGCAATATTTTGCCGTTTTTCCACGTTTTGTGAATTTTCAGTTTATTGTTATTAATTCATTAAATATACGATAAAAATGATGCAAATACATAATTGATTTGAAATTAACCTTAAATACTTCATTTTCAATCAACTATTTGTTTCTCGTAAAATACAGAGTAAGATATTGAAAAGGGGAGAGGTTCTGTTTTTATTGCATATATCGACGTTTCAGCCGGATTAGAGCGGTTTTACGTGTACATCTTCCATCGGTAATATAAACGGAAAATCAGGAACATTTTAGTTAATTCTAATTAAAAGCACTGATTTTTATCATTTGTATTGGAAAAAACATTGTCATATGTCTTTTCTTGGATTTTCTTATTACGAAACCTCGCTCTATGATTGGAAGTTAAAATCCTCAAATATGGTAAAATATTGAGTTTTTTCACGTTTTTCATGTAGTGTGATTTTTCGTAAATATATTCGTTTTTACCCAATATTTCGATACTACTTTATGTTTCTCACGATATGTGATTTGGCCGTCATATCTCAGAATTTCGCAAATTTTGCATTTTTAAGCTAGTTTCTTGCATTTTGTTTTGTACTAAAAATCATTGAATTTAGCAATATTTTGACGTTTATCATCCCCTTTTCCTTTACGTGATTTAAACAAAATATCATCGAATTAGGCAATTTTTTTGCCGTTTTTCCACGTTTTTGTGAATTATCAGTTTGTTGGTATTAATTCATTAAATATACGATAAAAATGATGCAAACACATAATTGATTAGATAATAACCTTATATACTTCATTTTCAATCATCTATTTGTTTCTTGTGAAAATACTGAGTGAGATATTGAAAAGGGGAGAAGTTCGGTTTTTATTGCATATATCGACGTTTCAGCCAGAATAGAGCGGTTTTACGTGTACATCTTCTATCGGTAATATAAACGGAAAATTACGAGCATTTTAGTTAATTCTAATGAAAACACACTGATTTTTATCATTTGTATCGGACACAACATTGTCATGTCTTTTCTTGGATCTAAATAATACGAAACCTTGCTCTATGATTCGAAGTTAAAATCCTCAAATTTGGTATAATAGTGACTTTTTTCAAGGTTTTCATGTAGTTTGATACATATTCATTTTTACCAAAATTTCGATACAATTTCATGTAATATCAAAATATGTGATTTGGCCTTCAACTCTCAGAAATTCGCATAATATTGCATTTTAAGGAAGTTTTATTGCATTTTCTTTCGTACTAAAAATCATCGAATTTAGCAATATTTTGACGTTTATCATCCTTTATGTGATTTAAACAAAATATCTTCGAATTAGGCAATATTTTGCCGTTTTTCCACGTTTTTGTGAATTTTCAGTTTATTGTTATTGATTCATTAAATATACGATAAAAATGATGCAAACACATAATTGATTGGAAATTAACCTTAAATACTTCATTTTCAATCAACTATTTGTTTCTCGTTAAATTCAGATTAAGATATTGAAAACCGGAGAAGTTCTGTTTTTATTGCATATATCGACGTTTCGGCCGAATTAGAGCGGTTTTACGTGTACATCTTCCATCGGTAATATAAACGACAAATCAGGAACAATTTAGTTAGTTCTAATGAAAACGCATTGATTTTTATCATTTGTATTGGAAACAACATTGTCATATGTCTTTTCTTGGATCTTCTTACTACGAAACCTCGGTTTATGATTTGAAGTTAAAATCCTCATATATGGTAAAATATCGACTTTTTTCACGTTTTTCATGTAGTGTGATTTTACGTAAATATATTCGTTTAAACCCAATATTTCGATACTACTTCATATTTTCTCACGATATGTGATTTGGCCGTCATATCTCAGAATTCCGCAAATTTTGCATTTTTAAACTAGTTTCTTGCATTTTGTTTTGTACTAAAAATCATTGAATTTAGCAATATTTTGACGTTTATCATCCCCTTTTCCTTTATGTGATTTAAACAATATATCATCGAATTAGGCAATTTTTTGCCGTTTTTCAACGTTTTTGTGAATTATCAGTTTATTGGTATTAATTCATTAAACATACGATAAAAATGATGCAAACACATAGTTGATTAGATAATAACCTTAAATACTTCATTTTCAATGATTTATTTGTTTCTCGTTAAAATACTGAGTAAGATATTGAAAAGGAGAGAAGTTCTGTTTTTATTGCATATCTCGACGTTTCAGCCGAATTAGAGCGGTTTTACGTGTACATCTTCCACCGGTAATATAAACGGAAAATCAGGAACAATTTAGTTAGTTCTAGTGAAAACGCATTGATTTTTATCATTTGTATTGGAAACAACATTGTCATATGTCTTTTCTAGGATCTTCTTAATACGAAACCTTGCTCCATGATTTGAAGTTAAAATCCTCAAATTTGGTATAATAGTGACTTTTTTCACGTTTTTCATGTAGTTTGATATTACGTATATATATATTCATTTTTACCAATATTTCGATACTATTTCATGTAGTATCACGATATGTGATTTGGCCTTCAAATCTCAGAATTTCGCATAACATTGCATTTTAAGCAAGTTTTCTTGCATTTTGATTCGTGCTAAAAATCATTGAATATAGCAATATTTTGACGTTTATCATCCCCTTTTTCTTTATATGATTTAAACAAAATATCATCGAATTAGGCAATATTTTGCCGTTTTTCCACGTTTTTGTGAATTTTCAGTTTATTGGTATTAATTTAATTAATATAAGATAAAAATGATGCAAACACATAATTGATTAGATAATAACCTTAAATACTTCATTTTCAATGATTTATTTGTTTCTCGTTAAAATACTGAGTAAGATATTGAAAAGGAGAGAAGTTCTGTTTTTATTGCATATATCGACGTTTCAGCCGAATTAGAGCGGTTTTACATGTACATCTTTCATCGGTAATATAAACGGAAAATCAGGAACAATTTAGTTAGTTCTAGTGAAAACGCATTGATTTTTATCATTTGTATTGGAAACAACATTGTCATATGTCTTTTCTAGGATCTTCTTAATACGAAACCTCGCTCTATGATTTGAAGTTAAAATCCTCAAATTTTGTATAATGACTTTTTTTCACGTTTTTCATGTAGTTTGATATTACGTATATATATTCATTTTTACCAATATTTCGATACTATTTCATGTAGTATCACGATATGTGATTTGGCCTTCAAATCTCAGAATTTCGCATAATATTGCATTTTAAGCAAGTTTTCTTGCATTTTGTTTCGTACTAAAAATCATCGAATATAGCAATATTTTGACGTTTATCATCCCCTTTTCCTTTATATGATTTAAACAAAATATCATCGAATTAGGCAATATTTTGCCGTTTTTCCACGTTTTTGTGAATTTTCAGTTTATTGTTATTGATTCATTAAATATACGATAAAAATGATGCAAACACTTAATCGATTAGAAATTAACCTTAAATACTTTATTTTCAATCAACTATTTGTTGCTCGTAAAATACAGAGTAAGATATTGAAAAGGGGAGAGGTTCTGGTTTTATTGCATATATCGACGTTTCAGCCAGATTAGAGCGCTTTTACGTGTACATCTTCCATCGGTAATATAAACGGAAAATCAGGAACATTTTAGTTAATTCTAATTAAAAAGCACTGATTTTTATCATTTGTATTGGAAAAAACATTGTCATATGTCTTTTCTTGGATTTTCTTATTACGAAACCTCGCTTTATGATTTGAAGTTAAAATCCTCAAATATGGTAAAATATTGACTTTTTTCACGTTTTTCATGTAGTGTGATTTTTCGTAAATATATTCGTTTTTACCCAATATTTCGATACTACTTTATGTTTCTCACGATATGTGATTTGGCCGTCATATCTCAGAATTTCGCAAATTTTACATTTTTAATCTAGTTTCTTGCATTTTGTTTTGTACTAAAAATCATTGAATTTAGCAATATTTTGACGTTTATCATCCCCTTTTCCTTTACGTGATTTAAACAAAATATCATCGAATTAGGCAATTTTTTGCCGTTTTTCCACGTTTTTGTGAATTATCAGTTTGTTGGTATTAATTCATTAAATATACGATAAAAATGATGCAAACACATAATTGATTAGATAATAACCTTATATACTTCATTTTCAATCATCTATTTGTTTCTTGTGAAAATACTGAGTGAGATATTGAAAAGGGGAGAAGTTCGGTTTTTATTGCATATATCGACGTTTCAGCCAGAATAGAGCGGTTTTACGTGTACATCTTCTATCGGTAATATAAACGGAAAATTACGAACATTTTAGTTAATTCTAATGAAAACACACTGATTTTTATCATTTGTATCGGAAACAACATTGTTATGTCTTTTCTTGGATCTAAATAATAGGAAACCTTGCTCTATGATTCGAAGTTAAAATCCTCAAATTTGGTATAATAGTGACTTTTTTCAAGGTTTTCATGTAGTTTGATACATATTCAATTTTACCAAAATTTCGATACAATTTCATGTAGTATCACGATATGTGATTTGGCCGTCAACTCTCAGAAATTCGCATAATATTGCATTTTAAGGAAGTTTTATTGCATTTTCTTTCGTACTAAAAATCATCGAATTTAGCAATATTTTGACGTTTATCATCCTTTATGTTGATTTAAACAAAATATCTTCGAATTAGGCAATATTTTGCCGTTTTTCCACGTTTTTGTGAATTTTCAGTTTATTGTTATTGATTCATTAAATATACGATAAAAATGATGCAAACACATAATTGATTGGAAATTAACCTTAAATACTTCATTTTCAATCAACTATTTGTTTCTCGTTAAATTCAGATTAAGATATTGAAAAGGGGAGAAGTTCTGTTTTTATTGCATATATCGACGTTTCAGCCGAATTAGAGCAGTTTTACGTGTACATCTTCCATCGGTAATATAAACGACAAATCAGGAACAATTTAGTTAGTTCTAATGAAAACGCATTGATTTTTATCATTTGTATTGGAAACAACATTGTCATATGTCTTTTCTTGGATCTTCTTAATACGAAACCTCGGTTTATGATTTGAAGTTAAAATCCTCATATATGGTTAAATATTGACTTTTTTCACGTTTTTCATGTAGTGTGATTTTACGTAAATATATTCGTTTTTACCCAATATTTCGATACTACTTCATGTTTTCTCACGATATGTGATTTGGCCGTCATATCTCAGAATTCCGCAAATTTTGCATTCTTAAGCTAGTTTCTTGCATTTTGTTTTGTACTAAAAATCATTGAATTTAGCAATATTTTGACGTTTATCATCCCTTTTCCTTTATGTGATTTAAACAATATATCATCGAATTAGGCAATTTTTTGCCGTTTTTCAACGTTTTTGTGAATTATCAGTTTATTGGTATTAATTCATTAAACATACGATAAAAATGATGCAAACACATAGTTGATTAGATAATAACCTTAAATACTTCATTTTCAATGATTTATTTGTTTCTCGTTAAAATACTGAGTAAGATATTGAAAAGGAGAGAAGTTCTGTTTTTATTGCATATATCGACGTTTCAGCCGAATTAGAGCGGTTTTACGTGTACATCTTCCATCGGTAATATAAACGGAAAATCAGGAATAATTTAGTTAGTTCTAGTGAAAACGCATTGATTTTTATCATTTGTATTGGAAACAACATTGTCATATGTCTTTTCTAGGATCTTCTTAATACGAAACCTCGCTCTATGATTTGAAGTTATAATCCTCAAATTTTGTATAATGACTTTTTTTCACGTTTTTCATGTAGTTTGATATTACGTATATATATTCATTTTTACCAATATTTCGATACTATTTCATGTAGTATCACGATATGTGATTTGGCCTTCAAATCTCAGAATTTCGCATAATATTGCATTTTAAGCAAGTTTTCTTGCATTTTGTTTCGTACTAAAAATCATCGAATATAGCAATATTTTGACGTTTATCATCCCCTTTTCCTTTATATGATTTAAACAAAATATCATCGAATTAGGCAATATTTTGCCGTTTTTCCACGTTTTTGTGAATTTCAGTTTATTGTTATTGATTCATTAAATATACGATAAAAATGATGCAAACACTTAATCGATTAGAAATTAACCTTAAATACTTCATTTTCAATCAACTATTTGTTGCTCGTAAAATACAGAGTAAGATATTGAAAAGGGGAGAGGTTCTGGTTTTATTGCATATATCGACGTTTCAGCCAGATTAGAGCGCTTTTACGTGTACATCTTCCATCGGTAATATAAACGGAAAATCAGGAACATTTTAGTTAATTCTAATTAAAAAGCACTGATTTTTATCATTTGTATTGGAAAAAACATTGTCATATGTCTTTTCTTGGATTTTCTTATTACGAAACCTCGCTTTATGATTTGAAGTTAAAATCCTCAAATATGGTAAAATATTGACTTTTTTCACGTTTTTCATGTAGTGTGATTTTTCGTAAATATATTCGTTTTTACCCAATATTTCGATACTACTTTATGTTTCTCACGATATGTGATTTGGCCGTCATATCTCAGAATTTCGCAAATTTTGCATTTTTAATCTAGTTTCTTGCATTTTGTTTTGTACTAAAAATCATTGAATTTAGCAATATTTTGACGTTTATCATCCCCTTTTCCTTTACGTGATTTAAACAAAATATCATCGAATTAGGCAATTTTTTGCCGTTTTAGCACGTTTTTGTGAATTATCAGTTTGTTGGTATTAATTCATTAAATATACGATAAAAATGATGCAAACACATAATTGATTAGATAATAACCTTATATACTTCATTTTCAATCATCTATTTGTTTCTTGTGAAAATACTGAGTGAGATATTGAAAAGGGGAGAAGTTCGGTTTTTATTGCATATATCGACGTTTCAGCCAGAATAGAGCGGTTTTACGTGTACATCTTCTATCGGTAATATAAACGGAAAATTACGAACATTTTAGTTAATTCTAATGAAAACACACTGATTTTTATCATTTGTATCGGAAACAACATTGTCATGTCTTTTCTTGGATCTAAATAATACGAAACCTTGCTCTATGATTCGAAGTTAAAATCCTCAAATTTGGTATAATAGTGACTTTTTTCAAGGTTTTCATGTAGTTTGATACATATTCAATTTTACCAAAATTTCGATACAATTTCATGTAGTATCACGATATGTGATTTGGCCGTCAACTCTCAGAAATTCGCATAATATTGCATTTTAAGGAAGTTTTATTGCATTTTCTTTCGTACTAAAAATCATCGAATTTAGCAATATTTTGACGTTTATCATCCTTTATGTGATTTAAACAAAATATCTTCGAATTAGGCAATATTTTGCCGTTTTTCCACGTTTTTGTGAATTTTCAGTTTATTGTTATTGATTCATTAAATATACGATAAAAATGATGCAAACACATAATTGATTGGAAATTAACCTTAAATACTTCATTTTCAATCAACTATTTGTTTCTCGTTAAATTCAGATTAAGATATTGAAAAGGGGAGAAGTTCTGTTTTTATTGCATATATCGACGTTTCGGCCGAATTAGAGCAGTTTTACGTGTACATCTTCCATCGGTAATATAAACGACAAATCAGGAACAATTTAGTTAGTTGTAATGAAAACGCATTGATTTTTATCATTTGTATTGGAAACAACATTGTCATATGTCTTTTCTTGGATCTTCTTAATACGAAACCTCGGTTTATGATTTGAAGTTAAAATCCTCATATATGGTAAAATATTGACTTTTTTCACGTTTTTCATGTAGTGTGATTTTACGTAAATATATTCGTTTTTACCCAATATTTCGATACTACTTCATGTTTTCTCACGATATGTGATTTGGCCGTCATATCTCAGAATTCCGCAAATTTTTCATTTTTAAGCAAGTTTCTTGTATTTTTTTTGTACTAAAAATCATCGCATTTAGCAAAATTTTGTCGTTTATTATCCCCGTTTCCTTTATGTGATTTAAACAATATATCATCGAATTAGGCAATTTTTTGCCGTTTTTCAACGTTTTTGTGATTTATCAGTTTATTGGTATTAATTTATTAAATATACGATAAAAATGATGCAAACATATAATTGATTAGATAATAACCTTAAATACTTCATTTTCAATGATCTATTTGTTTCTCGTTAAAATACTGAGTAAGATATTGAAAAGGAGAGAAGTTCTGTTTTTATTGCATATATCGACGTTTCAGCCGGAATAGAGCGGTTCTACGTGTACATCTTCTATCTGTATTTTAAACGGAAAAGCAGGAACATTTTAGTTAATTCTAATGAAAACACATTGATTTTTATCATTTGTATCGGAAACAACATTGTCATATGTGTTTTCTTGGATCTAAATAATACTAACCTCGCTCTATGATTCGAAGTTAAAATCCTCAAATTTGGTTTAATAGTGACTTTTTTCACGTTTTTCATGTAGTTTGATATTACGTATATATATTCATTTTTACCAATATTTCGATACTATTTCATGTAGTATCACGATATGTGATTTGGCCTTCAAATCTCAGAATTTCGCATAACATTGCATTTTAAGAAAGTTTTCTTGCATTTTGATTCGTGCTAAAAATCATTGAATATAGCAATATTTTGACGTTTATCATCCCCCTTTTCTTTATATGATTTAAACAAAATATCATCGAATTAGGCAATATTTTGCCGTTTTTCCACGTTTTTGTGAATTTTCAGTTTATTGGTATTAATTCAATTAATATACGATAAAAATGAAGCAAACACATAATTGATTAGATAATAACCTTAAATACTTCGTTTTCAATCATCTTTATGTTTCTCGTTAAAATACTGAGTAAGATATTGAAAAGGGGAGAAGTTCTGTTTTTATTGCATATATCTACGTTTCAGCCGAATTAGAGCGGTTTTACATGTACATCTTCCATCGGTAATATAAACGGAAAATCAGGAACAATTTTGTTAGTTCTAGTGAAAACGCATTTATTTTTATCATTTGTATTGGAAACAACATTGTCATATGTCTTTTCTAGGATCTTCTTAATACGAAACCTCGCTCTATGATTTGAAGTTAAAATCCTCAAATTTGGTATAATGACTTTTTTCACGTTTTTCATGTAGTTTGATATTACGTATATATATTCATTTTTACCAATATTTCGATACTATTTCATTTAGTATCACGATATGTGATTTGGCCTTCAAATCTCAGAATTTCGCATAATATTGCATTTTAAGCAAGTTTTCTTGCATTTTGTTTCGTACTAAAAATCATTGAATTTAGCAATATTTTGACGTTTATCATCCCCTTTTCCTTTATATGATTTAAACAAAATATCATCGAATTAGGCAATATTTTGCCGTTTTTCCACGTTATGTGAATTTTCAGTTTATTGTTATTAATTCATTAAATATACGATAAAAATGATGCAAATACATAATTGATTTGAAATTAACCTTAAATACTTCATTTTCAATCAACTATTTGTTTCTCGTAAAATACAGAGTAAGATATTGAAAAGGGGAGAGGTTCTGTTTTTATTGCATATATCGACGTTTCAGCCAGATTAGAGCGGTTTTACGTGTACATCTTCCATCGGTAATATAAACGGAAAATCAGGAACATTTTAGTTAATTCTAATTAAAAAGCACTGATTTTTATCATTTGTATTGGAAAAAACATTGTCATATGTCTTTTCTTGGATTTTCTTATTACGAAACCTCGCATTATGATTTGAAGTTAAAATCCTCATATATGGCTTTTATTCAAATATTGACTTTTTTCACGTTTTTCATGTAGTGTGATTTTTCGTAAATATATTCGTTTTTACCCAATATTTCGATACTACTTTATGTTTCTCACGATATGTGATTTGGCCGTCATATCTCAGAATTTTGCAAATTTTGCATTTTTAAGCTAGTTTCTTGCATTTTGTTTTGTTCTAAAAATCATTGAATTTAGCAATATTTTAACGTTTATCATCTTCTTTTCCTTTACGTGATTTAAACAAAATATCATCGAATTAGGCAATTTTTTGCCGTTTTTCCACGTTTTTGTGAATTATCAGTTTGTTGGTATTAATTCATTAAATATACGATAAAAATTATGCAAACACATAATTGATTAGATAATAACCTTATATACTTCATTTTCAATCATCTATTTGTTTCTCGTGAAAATACTGAGTGAGATATTGAAAAGGGGAGAAGTTCGGTTTTTATTGCATATATCGACGTTTCAGCCAGAATAGAGCGGTTTTACGTGTACATCTTCTATCGGTAATATAAACGGAAAATTACGAACATTTTAGTTAATTCTAATGAAAACACACTGATTTTTATCATTTGTATCGGAAACAACATTGTCATGTCTTTTCTTGGATCTAAATAATACGAAACCTTGCTCTATGATTCGAAGTTAAAATCCTCAAATTTGGTATAATAGTGACTTTTTTCAAGGTTTTCATGTAGTTTTCATGTATATTACGTATTCATATTCATTTTTACCAAAATTTCGATACAATTTCATGTAGTATCACGATATGTGATTTGGCCTTCAACTCTCAGAAATTCGCATAATATTGCATTTTAAGGAAGTTTTATTGCATTTTCTTTCGTACTAAAAATCATCGAATTTAGCAATATTTTGACGTTTATCATCCTTTATGTGATTTAAACAAAATATCTTCGAATTAGGCAATATTTTGCCGTTTTTCCACGTTTTTGTGAATTTTCAGTTTATTGTTATTGATTCATTAAATATACGATAAAAATTATGCAAACACAATCATTTGTATTGGAAACAACATTGTCATATGTCTTTTCTTGGATCTTCTTAATACGAAACCTCGGTTTATGATTTGAAGTTAAAATCCTCATATATGGTAAAATATTGACTTTTTTTCACGTTTTTCATGTAGTGTGATTTTACGTAAATATATTCGTTTTTACCCAATATTTCGATACTACTTCATGTTTTCTCACGATATGTGATTTGGCCGTCATATCTCAGAATTCCGCAAATTTTGCATTTTTAAGCTAGTTTCTTGCATTTTGTTTTGTACTAAAAATCATTGAATTTAGCAATATTTTGACGTTTATCATCCCCTTTTCCTTTATGTGATTTAAACAATATATCATCGAATTAGGCAATTTTTTGCCGTTTTTCAACGTTTTTGTGAATTATCAGTTTATTGGTATTAATTCATTAAACATACGATAAAAATGATGCAAACACATAGTTGATTAGATAATAACCTTAAATACTTCATTTTCAATGATTTATTTGTTTCTCGTTAAAATACTGAGTAAGATATTGAAAAGGAGAGAAGTTCTGTTTTTATTGCATATATCGACGTTTCAGCCGAATTAGAGCGGTTTTACGTGTACATCTTTCATCGGTAATATAAACGGAAAATCAGGAACAATTTAGTTAGTTCTAGTGAAAACGCATTGATTTTTATCATTTGTATTGGAAACAACATTGTCATATGTCTTTTCTAGGATCTTCTTAATACGAAACCTCGCTCCATGATTTGAAGGTAAAATCCTCAAATTTGGTATAATAGTGACTTTTTTCACGTTTTTCATGTAGTTTGATATTACGTATATATATATTCATTTTACCAATATTTCGATACTATTTCATGTAGTATCACGATATGTGATTTGGCTTTCAAATCTCAGAATTTCGCATAACATTGCATTTTAAGCAAGTTTTCTTGCATTTTGATTCGTGCTAAAAATCATTGAATATAGCAATATTTTGACGTTTATCATCCCCTTTTTCTTTACATGATTTAAACAAAATATCATCGAATTAGGCAATATTTTGCCGTTTTTCCACGTTTTTGTGAATTTTCAGTTTATTGGTATTAATTCAATTAATATAAGATAAAAATGATGCAAACACATAATTGATTAGATAATAACCTTAAATACTTCGTTTTCAATCATCTATATGTTTCTCGTTAAAATACTGAGTAAGATATTGAAAAGGGGAGAAGTTCTGTTTTTATTGCATATATCGACGTTTCAGCCGAATTAGAGCGGTTTTACATGTACATCTTTCATCGGTAATATAAACGGAAAATCAGGAACAATTTAGTTAGTTCTAGTGAAAACGCATTGATTTTTATCATTTGTATTGGAAACAACATTGTCATATGTCTTTTCTAGGATCTTCTTAATACGAAACCTCGCTCTATGATTTGAAGTTAAAATCCTCAAATTTGGTATAATGACTTTTTTTCACGTTTTTCATGTAGTTTGATATTACATATATATATTCATTTTTACCAATATTTCGATACTATTTCATGTAGTATCACGATATGTGATTTGGCCTTCAAATCTCAGAATTTCGCATAATATTCCATTTTAAGCAAGTTTTCTTGCATTTTGTTTCGTACTAAAAATCATCGAATATAGCAATATTTTGACGTTTATATGATTTTCCTTTATATGATTTAAACAAAATATCATCGAATTAGGCATTATTTTGCCGTTTTTCCACGTTTTTGTGAATTTTCAGTTTATTGTTATTGATTCATTAAATATACGATAAAAATGATGCAAACACTTAATCGATTAGAAATTAACCTTAAATACTTCGTTTTCAATCAACTATTTGTTTCTAGTAAAATACAGAGTAAGATATTGAAAAGGGGAGAGGTTCTGTTTTTATTGCATATATCGACGTTTCAGCCGGATTAGAGCGGTTTTACGTGTACATCTTCCATCGGTAATATAAACGGAAAATCAGGAACATTTTAGTTAATTCTAATTAAAAAGCACTGATTTTTATCATTTGTATTGGAAAAAACATTGTCATATGTCTTTTCTTGGATTTTCTTATTACGAAACCTCGCTTTATGATTTGAAGTTAAAATCCTCAAATATGGTAAAATATTGACTTTTTTCACGTTTTTCATGTAGTGTGATTTTTCGTAAATATATTCGTTTTTACCCAATATTTTGATACTATATGTTTCTCACGATATATGATTTGGCCGTCATATCTCAGAGTTTCGCAAATTTTGCATTTTTAAGCTAGTTTCTTGCATTTTGTTTTGTACTAAAAATCATTGAATTTAGCAATATTTTGACGTTTATCATCCCCTTTTCCTTTACGTGATTTAACCAAAATATCATCGAATTAGGCAATTTTTTGCCGTTTTTCCACGTTTTTGTGAATTATCAGTTTGTTGGTATTAATTCATTAAATATACGATAAAAATGATGCAAACACATAATTGATTAGATAATAACCTTATATACTTCATTTTCAATCATCTATTTGTTTCTCGTGAAAATACTGAGTGAGATATTGAAAAGGGGAGAGGTTCGGTTTTTATTGCATATATCGACGTTTCAGCCAGAATAGAGCGGTTTTACGTGTACATCTTCTATCGGTAATATAAAAGGAAAATTACGAACATTTTCGTTAATTCTAATGAAAACACACTGATTTTTATCATTTGTATCGGAAACAACATTGTCATGTCTTTTCTTGGATCTAAATAATACGAAACCTCGCTCTATGATTCGAAGTTAAAATCCTCAAATTTGGTATAATAGTGACTTTTTTCACGGTTTTCATGTAGTTTGATATTACGTATACATATTCATTTTTACCAAAAATTCGATACAATATTATGTAGTATCACGATATGTGATTTGGCCTTCAAATCTCAGAATTTCGCATAAAATTGCATTTTAAGCAAGTTTTCTTCCATTTTGATTCGTGCTAAAAATCATTGAATATAGCAATAGTTTGACGTTTATCATCGCCTTTTTCTTTATATGATTTAAACAAAATATCATCGAATTACGCAACATTTTGCCGTTTTTCCACGTTTTGTGAATTTTCAGTTTATTGTTATTAATTCATTAAATATACGATAAAAATTATGCAAACATATAATTGATTAGATAATAACCTTAAATACTTCATTTTCAATAATCTATTTGTTTCTCGTTAAAATACTGATTAAGATATTGAAGAGGGGAGAAGTTTGGTTTTTATTGCATATATCGACGTTTCAGCCGGATTAGAGCGGTTTTACGTGTACATCTTCTATCGGTAATATAAACGGAAAATCAGGAACATTTTCAGTAATTCTAATGAAAACACATTGATTTTTATCATTTGTATCGGAAACAACATTGTCATATGTGTTTTCTTAGATCTAAATAATACGAAACCTCGCTCTAGTATTCGAAGTTAAAATCCTCAAATTTGGTTTAATAGTGACTTTTTTCACGTTTTTCATGTAGTTTGATATTACGTATATATATTCATTTTTACCAATATTTCGATACTATTTCATGTAGTATCACGATATGTGATTTGGCCTTCAAATCTCAGAATTTCGCATAAAATTGCATTTTAAGCAAGTTTTCTTGCATTTTGATTCGTACCTAAAATCATTGAATATAGCAATATTTTGACGTTTATCATCCCCTTTTTCTTTATATGATTTAAACAAAATATCATCGAATTAGGCAATATTTTGCCATTTTTCCACGTTTTTGTGAATTTTCAGTTTATTGTTATTAATTCATTAAATATACGATAAAAATGATGCAAACACATAATTGATTAGAAATTAACCTTAAATACTTCATTTTCAATCAACTATTTGTTTGTCGTAAAATACAGAGTAAGATATTGAAAAGGGGTAAGATATTGAAAAGATATTGATATTGTTCTGTTTTTATTGCATATATCGACGTTTCAGCCGGAATAGAGCGGTTTTACGTGTACATCTTCCATCAGTAATATAAACGGAAAATCAGGAACATTTTAGTTAATTTTAATGAAAAAGCAATGATTTTTATCATTTGTATTGGAAACAACACTGTCATATGTCTTTTCTTGGATCTTCTTAATACGAAACCTCGCTTTATGATTTGAAGTTAAAATCCTCAAATATGGTAAAATAGTGACTTTTTTCACGTTTTTCATGTAGTGTGATTTTACGTAAATATATTCGTTTTTACCCAATATTTCGATACTACTTCATGTTTTCTCACAATATGTGATTTGGCCGTCATATCTCAGAATTTCGCAAATTTCGCATTTTTAAGCTAGTTTCTTGCATTTTGTTTTGTACCAAAAATCATTGAATTTAGCAATATTTTGACGTTTATCATCCCCTTTTCCTTTATGTTATTTAAACAATATATCATCGAATTAGGCAATTTTTTGCCGTTTTTCAACGTTTTTGTGATTTATCAGTTTATTGGTATTAATTTATTAAATATACGATAAAAATGATGCAAACATATAATTGATTAGATAATAACCTTAAATACTTCATTTTCAATGATCTATTTGCTTCTCGTTAAAATACTGAGTAAGATATTGAAAAGGAGAGAAGTTCTGTTTTTATTGCATATATCGACGTTTCAGCCGGAATAGAGCGGTTCTACGTGTACATCTTCTATCTGTATTTTAAACGGAAAAGCAGGAACATTTTAGTTAATTCTAATGAAAACACATTGATTTTTATCATTTGTATCGGAAACAACATTGTCATATGTGTTTTCTTGGATCTAAATAATACAAAACCTCGCTCTATGATTCGAAGTTAAAATCCTCAAATTTGGTTTAATAGTGACTTTTTTCACGTTTTTCATGTAGTTTGATATTACGTATATATATTCATTTTACCAATATTTCGATACTATTTCATGTAGTATCACGATATGTGATTTGGCCTTCAAATCTCAGAATTTCGCATAACATTGCATTTTAAGAAAGTTTTCTTGCATTTTGATTCGTGCTAAAAATCATTGAATATAGCAATATTTTGACGTTTATCATCCCCTTTTTCTTTATATGATTTAAACAAAATATCATCGAATTAGGCAGTATTTTGCCGTTTTTCCACGTTTTTGTGAATTTTCAGTTTATTGGTATTAATTCAATTAATATACGATAAAAATGAAGCAAACACATAATTGATTAGATAATAACCTTAAATACTTCGTTTTCAATCATCTTTATGTTTCTCGTTAAAATACTGAGTAAGATATTGAAAAGGGGAGAAGTTCTGTTTTTATTGCATATATCTACGTTTCAGCCGAATTAGAGCGGTTTTACATGTACATCTTCCATCGGTAATATAAACGGAAAATCAGGAACAATTTTGTTAGTTCTAGTGAAAACGCATTTATTTTTATCATTTGTATTGGAAACAACATTGTCATATGTCTTTTCTAGGATCTTCTTAATACGAAACCTCGCTCTATGATTTGAAGTTAAAATCCTCAAATTTGGTATAATGACTTTTTTCACGTTTTTCATGTAGTTTGATATTACGTATATATATTCATTTTTACCAATATTTCGATACTATTTCATTTAGTATGACGATATGTGATTTGGCCTTCAAATCTCAGAATTTCGCATAATATTGCATTTTAAGCAAGTTTTCTTGCATTTTGTTTCGTACTAAAAATCATTGAATTTAGCAATATTTTGACGTTTATCATCCTCTTTTCCTTTATATGATTGAAACAAAATATCATCGAATTAGGCAATATTTTGCCGTTTTTCCACGTTATGTGAATTTTCAGTTTATTGTTATTAATTCATTAATTATACGATAAAAATGATGCAAATACATAATTGATTTGAAATTAACCTTAAATACTTCATTTTCAATCAACTATTTGTTTCTCGTAAAATACAGAGTAAGATATTGAAAAGGGGAGAGGTTCTGTTTTTATTGCATATATCGACGTTTCAGCCAGATTAGAGCGGTTTTACGTGTACATCTTCCATCGGTAATATAAACGGAAAATCAGGAACATTTTAGTTAATTCTAATTAAAAAGCACTGATTTTTATCATTTGTATTGGAAAAAACATTGTCATATGTCTTTTCTTGGATTTTCTTATTACGAAACCTCGCTTTATGATTTGAAGTTAAAATCCTCAAATATGGCTTTTATTCAAATATTGACTTTTTTCACGTTTTTCATGTAGTGTGATTTTTCGTAAATATATTCGTTTTTACCCAATATTTCGATACTACTTTATGTTTCTCACGATATGTGATTTGGCCGTCATATCTCAGAATTTTGCAAATTTTGCATTTTTAAGCTAGTTTCTTGCATTTTGTTTTGTACTAAAAATTATTGAATTTAGCAATATTTTAACGTTTATCATCTTCTTTTCCTTTACGTGATTTAAACAAAATATCATCGAATTAGGCAATTTTTTGCCGTTTTTCCACGTTTTTCTGAATTATCAGTTTGTTGGTATTAATTCATTATATATACGATAAAAATGATGCAAACACATAATTGATTAGATAATAACCTTATATACTTCATTTTCAATCATCTATTTGTTTCTCGTGAAAATACTGAGTGAGATATTGAAAAGGGGAGAAGTTCGGTTTTTATTGCATATATCGACGTTTCAGCCAGAATAGAGCGGTTTTACGTGTACATCTTCTATCGGTAATATAAACGGAAAATTACGAACATTTTAGTTAATTCTAATGAAAACACACTGATTTTTATCATTTGTATCGGAAACAACATTGTCATGTCTTTTCTTGGATCTAAATAATACGAAACCTTGCTCTATGATTCGAAGTTAAAATCCTCAAATTTGGTATAATAGTGACTTTTTTCAAGGTTTTCATGTAGTTTTCATGTATATTACGTATTCATATTCATTTTTACCAAAATTTCGATACAATTTCATGTAGTATCACGATATGTGATTTGGCCTTCAACTCTCAGAAATTCGCATAATATTGCATTTTAAGGAAGTTTTATTGCATTTTCTTTCGTACTAAAAATCATCGAATTTAGCAATATTTTGACGTTTATCATCCTTTATGTGATTTAAACAAAATATCTTCGAATTAGGCAATATTTTGCCGTTTTTCCACGTTTTTGTGAATTTTCAGTTTATTGTTATGTATTCATTAAATATACGATAAAAATTATGCAAACACAATCATTTGTATTGGAAACAACATTGTCATATGTCTTTTCTTGGATCTTCTTAATACGAAACCTCGGTTTATGATTTGAAGTTAAAATCCTCATATATGGTAAAATATTGACTTTTTTCACGTTTTTCATGTAGTGTGATTTTTCGTAAATATATTCGTTTTTACCCAATTTTTCGATACTACTTTATGTTTCTCACGATATGTGATTTGCCCGTCATATCTCAGAATTTCGCAAATTTTGCATTTTTAAGCTAGTTTCTTGCATTTTGTTTTGTACTAAAAATCATTGAATTTAGCAATATTTTGACGTTTATCACCCCCGTTTCCTTTACGTGATTTAAACAAAATATCGAATTAGGCAATTTTTTGCCGTTTTTCCACGTTTTTGTGAATTATCAGTTTGTTGGTATTAATTCATTAAATATACGATAAAAATGATGCAAACACATAATTGATTAGATAATAACCTTAAATACTTCATTTTCAATCATCTATTTGTTTCTCGTTAAAATACTGAGTGAGATATTGAAAAGAGGAAAGTTCGGTTTTTATTGCATATATCTACGTTTCAGCCGGAATAGAGCGGTTTTACGTGTACATCTTCTATCGGTAACATAAACGAAAAATCAAGAACATTTTAGTTAATTCTAATGAAAACACATTGGTTTTGGTAATTTGTATTGAAAACATTGTCATATATCTTTTCTTGGATCTAAATAATACGAAACCTCACTTTATGATTCGAAGTTAAAATCCTCAAATTTGGTATAATAGTGAATTTTTCACGTTTTTCATGTAGTTTGATATTACGTATATATATTCATTTTACCAATATTTCGATACTATTTCATGTAGTATCACGATATGTGATTTAGCCGTCACATCTTAGAATTTTGCATAATATTGCATTTTAAGCAAGTTTTCTTGCATTTTGTTTCGTACTAAAAATCATCGAAATTAGCAATATTTTGACGTTTATCATCCCCATTTCCGTTATGGGATTTAAAAAAAATTTCATCGAATTAGTCAATATTTTGCGGTTTTTCCACGTTTTTGTGAATTTTCAGTTTATTGGTATTAATAAATTATATATACGATAAAAATGATGCAAACACATAATTGATTAGAAACTAACCTTAAATACTTCATTTTCAATCAACTATTTGCTTCTCGTTAAAATATAGAGTAAGATATTGAAAAGGGGAGAAGTTCTGTTTTTATTGCATATATCGACGTTTCAATCGAATTAGACCGGTTTTACGTGTACATCTTCCATCGGTAATATGAACTATGATACGAAACTATGATTTGAAGTTAAATTCCTCATATATGGTAAAACAGTGAATTTTTTCACGTTTTTCATGTAGTGTGATTTAACGTAAATATATTCATTTTTGCCAATATTTCGATACTACTTCATGTTTTCTCACGATATGTCATTTGGCCGTCATATCTCAGAATTTCGCAAATTTTGCATTTTTAAGCAAATTTCTTTCATTTTGATTTGTACTAAAAATCATCGAATTTAGCAACATTTTGACGTTTATCATCCCCATTTCCTTTATGTGATTTAAAAAAAATTATCATCGAATTAGGCAATATTTTGCTGTTTTTCCACGTTTTTGTGAATTTTCAGTTTATTGGTATTAATTCATTAAATATACGATAAAAATGATGCAAACACATAATTGATTAGATAATAACCTTAAATACTTCATTTTCAATGATCTATTCGTTTCTCGTTAAAATACTGAGTAAGATATTGAAAAGGGGGAAGTTCGGTTTTTATTGCATATATCGACGTTTCAGCCGGAATAGAGCGGTTTTACGTGTCTATCGGTAATATAAACGGAAAATCAGTAACATTTTAGTTAATTCTAACGAAAACACATTGATTTTTATCATTTGTATCGGAAACAACATTGTCATATGTCTTCTCTTGGATCTAAATAATACGAAACCTCGCTCTATGATTCGAAGTTAAAATCCTCAAATTTGGTATAATAGTGACTTTTTCACGTTTTTCATGTAGTTTGATATTACGTATATATATTCATTTTTATCAATATTTCGATACTATTTCATGTAGTATCACGATATGTGATTTGGCATTTACAACTTAGAATTTTGCATAATATTGCATTTTAAGCTAGTTTTCTTGCATTTTGTTTCGTACTAAAAATCATCGAATTTAGCATTATTTGACGTTTATCATCCCCATTTCCTTTATGTGATTTAAACAAAATTTTATTGAATTAGTCAATATTTTGCCGTTTTTCCACGTTTTTGGGTATTTTCAGTTTATTGGTATTAATTCATTATATATACGATAAAAATGACGCAAACACATTAGAAATTAAGATTAGAAATTAACCTTAAATACATCATTTTCAATCAACTATTTGTTTCTCGTTAAAATACTGAGTAAGATATTGAAAAGGGGAGAAGTTCGGTTTTTATTGCATATATCGACGTTTCAACCGGAATAGAGCGGTTTTACGTGTACATCTTCTATCGGTAATATAAACGAAAAATCAGGAACAATTTAGGTAATTCTAATGAAAACACATTGATTTTTATCATTTGTATTGGAAACAACATTGTCATATGTCCTTTCTTGGGTCTAAACAATACGATACCTCGCTTTATGATTCGTAGTTAAAATCATCAAATTTGGTAAAATAGTGACTTTTTTCAAGTTTTTTTATGTAGTTCATATTAAGTAAATATGTTCATTTTTACCAATACTTCGATACTATTTCATGCAGTATCACGATATGTGAATAGGCCTTCAAATCTCAGAATTTCGCATAATATTGCATTTTAAGAAAGTTTTCTTGCATTTTATTTCGTACTAAAAATCATCGAATTTAGCAATATTTTGATGTTTATCATCCTTTATGTGATTTAAACAAAATATCATCGAATTAGGCAATATTTTCCCGTTTTTCCACGTTTTTGTGAATTTTCAGTTTATTGTTAATAATTCATTATATATACGATAAAAATGATGCAAACACATAAATGATTACATAATAACCTTAAATACTTCATTTTCAATCATCTATTTGTTTCTCGTTAAAATACTGAGTGAGATATTGAAAAGAGGAAAGTTCGGTTTTTATTGCATATATCTGCGTTTCAGCCGGAATAGAGCGGTTTTACGTGTACATCTTCTATCGGTAATATAAACGGAAAATCAAGAACATTTTAGTTAATTCTATAAAAAACACATTGGTTTTTATCATTTGTATTGAAAACAACATTGTCATATGTCTTTTCTTTTATCTAAATAATACGAAACCTCGTTTTATGATTCGAAATTAAAATCCTCAAATTTGGTATAATAGTGACTTTTTTCACGTTTTTCATGTAGTTTGATATTACGTATATATATTCATTTTTACCAATATTTCGATACTATTTCATGTAGTGTCACGATATGTGATTTGGCCGTCACATCTCAGAATTTCGCATAATAAAGCGTTTTAAGCAAGTTTTCTTGCATTTTGTTTCGTACTAAAAATCATCGAAACTAGCAATATTTTGACGTTTATCATCCCCTCTTCCTTTATGGGATTTAAACAAAATATCATCGAATTAGTCAATATTTTGCCGTTTTTCCACGTTTTTGTGAATTTTCAGTTTATTGGTATTAATTCATTATATATACGATAAAAATGATGCAAACACATAATTGATTAGAAACTAACCTTAAATACTTCATTTTCAATCAACTGTATGCTTCTCGTTAAAATATAGAGTAAGATATTGAAAAGGGGAGAAGTTCTGTTTTTATTGCATATATCGACGTTTCAATCGAATTAGAGCGGTTTTACGTGTACATCTTCCATCGGTAATATAAACGGAAAATCAGGAACATTTTCGTTAATTCTAATGAAAACGCATTGATTTTTATCATTTGTATTGGAAACAACATTGTCATGTCTTTTCTTGGATCTTCTTAATACGAAACCTCGCTCTATGATTTGAAGTTAAAATCCTCAAATATGGTAAAACAGTGAATTTTTTCACGTTTTTCATGTAGTGTGATTTTACGTAAATATATTCATTTTTGCCAATATTTCGATACTACTTCATCTTTTCTCACGATGTGATTTGGCCGTCATATCTCAGAATTTCGCAAATTTTGCATTTTTCAGCAAATTTCTTTCATTTTGATTTGTACTAAAAATCATCGAATTTAGCAACATTTTCACGTTTATCATCCCCTTTTCCTTTATGTGATTTAAAAAAAATTATCATCGAATTAGGCAATATTTTGCCGTTTTTCCACGTTTTTGTGAATTTTCAGTTTATTGGTATTAATTCATTAAATATACGATAAAAATGATGCAAACACATAATTGATTAGATATTAACCTTTAATACTTCATTTTCAATCATCTATTTGTTTCTCGTTAAAATACAGAGTAAGATATTGAAAAGGGGAGAAGTTCTGTCTTTATTGCATATATCGACGTTTCAGCCGGATTAGAGCGGTTTTACGTGTACATCTTCCATCGGTAATATAAACGGAAAATCAGGAACATTTTAGTTAATTCTAATGAAAACTCATTGATTTTTATCATTTGTATTGGAAACAACATTGCCATATGTCTTTTCTTGGATCTTCTTAATACGAAACCTCGTTCTATGATTTGAAGTTAAAATCCTCAAATATGGTAAAATAGCGACTTTTTTCACGTTTTTCATGTTGAGTGATTTTACGTAAATATATTAATTTTTACCAATATTTCGATACTACTTCATTTTTTCTCACGATATGTGATTTGGCCGTCATATCTCAGAATTTCGAAAATTTTCATTTTTAAGCAAGTTTCTTGCATTTTGATTTGTACTAAAAATTATCGAATTTAGCAACATTTTGACGTTTATCATCCCCTTTTCCTTTATGTGATTTAAAAAAAATTATCATCGAATTAGGCAATATTTTGCCGTTTTTCCACGTTTTTGTGAATTTTCAGTTTATTGGTATTAATTCATTAAATATACCATAAAAATGATGCAAACACATAATTGATTAGATAATAACCTTAAATACTTCATTTTCAATGATCTATTCGTTTCTCGTTAAAATACTGAGTAAGATATTGAAAAGGGGGAAGTTCGGTTTTTATTGCATATATCGACGTTTCAGCCGGAATAGAGCGGTTTTACGTGTCTATCGGTAATATAAACGGAAAATCAGGAACATTTTAGTTAATTCTAACGAAAACACATTGATTTTTATCATTTGTATCGGAAACAACATTGTCATATGTCTTTTCTTGGATCTAAATAATACGAAACCTCGCTCTATGATTCGAAGTTAAAATCCTCAAATTTGGTATAATAGTGACTTTTTTCACGTTTTTCATGTAGTTTGATATTACGTATATATATTCATTTTACCAATATTTCGATACTATTTCATGTAGTATTACGATATGTGATTTGGCCTTCAAATCCCAGAATTTCGAAGAATATTGCATTTTAAGCAAGTTTTCTTTCATTTTGTTTCGTACTAAAAATCATCGAATTTAGCAATATTTTGACGTTTATCATCCTTAATGTGACTTGAACAAAATATTATCGAATTAGGCAATATTTTGCCGTTTGTCTACGTTTTTGTGAATTTTCAGTTTATTGTTATAATTCAAAATATATACGATAAAAATGATGCAAACACATAATTGATTAGATAATAACCTTAAATACTTCATTTTCAATCATCTATTTGTTTCTCGTTAAAATACTGAGTGAGATATTGAAAAGAGGAAAGTTCGGTTTTTATTGCATATATCTACGTTTCAGCCGGAATAGAGCGGTTTTACGTGTACATCTTCTATCGGTAATATAAACGAAAAATCAAGAACATTTTAGTTAATTCTAATGAAAACACATTGGTTTTTGTCATTTGTATTGAAAACAATGTCATATGTCTTTTCTTGTATCTAAATAATACGAAACCTCGTTTTATGATTCGAAGGTAAAATCCTCAAATTTGGTATAATAGCGACTTTTTTCACGTTTTTCATGTAGTTTGATATTACGTATATATATTCATTTTTACCAATATTTCGATACTATTTCATGTAGTATCACGATATGTGATTTGGCATTTACAACTTAGAATTTTGCATAATATTGCATTTTAAGCAAGTTTTCTTGCATTTTGTTTCGTACTAAAAATCATCGAATTTAGCAATATATGACGTTTATCATCCCCATTTCCTTTATGTGATTTAAACAAAATTTCATCGAATTAGTCAATATTTTGCCGTTTTTCCACGTTTTTGTGAATTTTCAGTTTATTGGTATTAATTCATTAAATATACGATAAAAATGATGCAAACAAATAATTGATTAGAAATTAACCTTAAATACTTCATTTTCAATCAACTATTTGTTTCTCGGTAAAATACAGAGTAAGATATTGAAAAGGGGGGAAGTTCTGTTTTTATTGCATATATAGACGTTTCAGCCGAATTAGAGCGGTTTTACGTGTACATCTTCCATCCGTAATAAAAATGGAAAATCAGGAACATTTTCGTTAATTCTATTGAAAACGCATTGATTTTTATCATTTGTATTAGAAACAACATTGTCATATGTCTTTTCTTGGATCTTCTTAATACGAAACCTCGCACTATGATTTGAAGTTAAAATCCTCAAATATGGTAAAACAGTGACTTTTTTCACGTTTTTCATGTAGTGTGAGTTTACGTAAATATATTCGTTTTTACCAATATTTCGATACTACATGTTTTCTCACGATATGTGATTTGGCCGTCATATCTCAGAATTTCGCAAATTTTGCATTTTTAAGCAAGTTTCTTGTATTTTTTTTGTACTAAAAATCATCGCATTTAGCAAAATTTTGTCGTTTATTATCCCCGTTTCCTTTATGTGATTTAAACAAAATATCATCGAATTAGTCAATATTTTGCCGTTTTTCCACGTTTTTGTGAATTTTCAGTTTATTGGTATTAATTCATTATATATACGATAAAAATGATGCAAACACATACTTGATTAGAAATTAACCTTAAATACTTCATTTTCAATCAACTATTTGTTTCTCGTAAAATACAGAGTAAGATATTGAAAAGGGGAGAAGTTTTGTTTTTATTGCATACATCGACGTTTCAGGCGGATTAGAGCGGTTTTACGTGTAATAAACCGCTTCCTTCGGTAATATAAACGGAAAATCAGGAACATTTTCGTTAATTCTAATGAAAACGCATTGATTTTTATGATTTGTATTGGAAACAACATTGTCATATGTCTTTTCTTGGATCTTCTTAATACGAAACCTCGCTCTATGATTTGAAGTTAAAATCCTCAAATATGGTAAAACAGTGACTTTTTTCACGTTTTTTATGTAGTGTGATTTTACGTAAATAAAATCATTTTTGCCAATATTTCGATACTTCTTCATGTTTTCTCACGATGTGATTTGGCCGTCATATCT
Organism: Procambarus clarkii; assembly: GCF_040958095.1. NCBI lineage: Eukaryota > Metazoa > Arthropoda > Malacostraca > Decapoda > Cambaridae > Procambarus > Procambarus clarkii. The sequence goes on along the minus strand of NC_091214.1, from coordinate 924,069 downwards.
CAGAATTTCGCCAATTTTGCATTTTTAAGCAAATTTCTTGCATTTTGTTTTGTACTAAAAATCATCGACTTTAGCAATATTTTGACGTTTAGCATCCTTTAAGTGATTTAAACAAAATATCATCGAATTAGGCAATATTTTGCCGATTTTCTACGTTTTGTGAATTTTCCTTTTATTGTTATTAATTCATTAAATATACGATAAAAATGATGCAAACACATAATTGATTAGATAATAACCTTAAATACTTCATTTTCAATCATCTATTTGTTTCTCGTTAAAATGCTGATTGAGATATTGAAAAAGAGGAGAAGTTCGGTATTTATTGCATATATCGACGTTTCAACCGGAATAGAGCGGTTTTACGTGTATATTTTCCATCCGTAATATAAACGAAAAATCAGGAACATTTTAGGTAATTCTAATGAAAACACATTGGTTTTTATCATTTGTATTTAAACCAACATTGTCATATGTCTTTTCTTGTATCTAAATAATACGAAACCTCGCTTTATGATTCGAAGTTAAAATCCTCAAATTTGGTATAATAGTGACTTTTTTCACGTTTTTCATGTAGTTTGATATTAAGTAAATATGTTCATTTTTACCAATACTTCGATACTATTTCATACAGTATCACGATATGTGATTTGGCCTTCAAATCTCATAATTTCGCATAATATTGCATTTTAAGCAAGTTTTCTTGCATTTGTTTCGTACTAAAAATCATCTATTTGTTTCTCGTTAAAATAATGGGTAAGATATTGAAGAGGGGAGAAGTTTGGTTTTTATTGCATATATCGACGTTTCAACCGGAATAGAGCGGTTTTACGTGTATATTTTCCATCGGTAATATAAACGAAAAATCAGGAACATTTTAGGTAATTCTAATGAAAACACATTGGTTTTTATCATTTGTATTTAAAACAACATTGTCATATGTCTTTTCTTGTATCTAAATAATACGAAACCTCACTTTATGATTCGAAGTTAAAATCCTCAAATTTGGTATAATAGTGACTTTTTCACGTTTTTCATGTAGTTTGATATTTAGTAAATTTGTTCATTTTTACTAATACTTCGATACTATTTCATGCAGTATCACGATATGTGATTTGGCCTTCAAATCTCAGAATTTCGCATAATATTGCATTTTAAGCAAATTTTCTTGCATTTGTTTCGTACTAAAAATCATCGAATTTAGCAATATGTTGAAGTTTATTATCCACTTTTCCTTTATGTGATTTAAACAAAATATCATCGAATTGTCAATATTTTTGTCGTTTTTCAACGTTTTTGTGAATTTTCAGTTTATTGGTATTAATTCATTATATATACGATAAAAATGATGCAAACACATAATTGATTAGAAAACAACCTTAAATGCTTCATTTTCAATCAACTATTTGCTTCTCGTTAAAATACAAAGTAAGATATTAAAAAGGGGAGAAGTTCTGTTTTTGTTGCATATATCGACGTTTCAGTTGAATTAGAGCGGTTTTACGTGTACATTTTCCATCGGTAATATAAACGGAAAATCAGGAACATTTTCGTTAATTCTAATGGAAACGCATTGATTTTTATCATTTGTATTGGAAACAACATTGTCATATGTCTTTTCTTGGATCTTCTTAATACGAAACCTCGCTCTATGATTTGAAGGTAAAATCCTAAAATATGGTAAAACAGTGACTTTTTTCACGTTTTTCATGTAGTGTGATTTTTAGTAAATATATTCATTTTTTCCAATATTTCGATACTACTTCATGTTTTCTCACGATATGTGATTTGGCCGTCATATCTCAGAATTTAGCAAATTTTGCATTTTTCAGCAAATTTCTTTCATTTTGATTTGTACTAAAAATCATCGAATTTAGCAACATTTTCACGTTTATCATCCCCTTTTCCTTTATGTGATTTAAAAAAAATTATCATCGAATTAGGCAATATTTTGCCGTTTTTCCACGTTTTTGTGAATTTTCAGTTTATTGGTATTAATTCATTAAATATACGATAAAAATGATGCAAACACATAATTGATTAGATATTAACCTTTAATACTTCATTTTCAATCATCTATTTGTTTCTCGTTAAAATACAGAGTAAGATATTGAAAAGGGGAGAAGTTCTGTTTTTATTGCATATATCGACGTTTCAGCCGGATTAGAGCGGTTTTACGTGTACATCTTCCATCGGTAATATAAACGGAAAATCAGGAACATTTTAGTTAATTCTAATGAAAACTCATTGATTTTTATCATTTGTATTGGAAACAACATTGCCATATGTCTTTTCTTGGATCTTCTTAATACGAAACCTCGTTCTATGATTTGAAGTTAAAATCCTCAAATATGGTAAAATAGCGACTTTTTTCACGTTTTTCATGTAGAGTGATTTTACGTAAATATATTCATTTTTACCAATATTTCGATACTACTTCATTTTTTCTCACGATATGTGATTTGGCCGTCATATCTCAGAATTTCGAAAATTTTCATTTTTAAGCAAGTTTCTTGCATTTTGATTTGTACTAAAAATTATCGAATTTAGCAACATTTTGACGTTTATCATCCCCTTTTCCTTTATGTGATTTAAAAAAAATTATCATCGAATTAGGCAATATTTTGCCGTTTTTCCACGTTTTTGTGAATTTTCAGTTTATTGGTATTAATTCATTAAATATACCATAAAAATGATGCAAACACATAATTGATTAGATAATAACCTTAAATACTTAATTTTCAATGATCTATTCGTTTCTCGTTAAAATACTGAGTAAGATATTGAAAAGGGGGAAGTTCGGTTTTTATTGCATATATCGACGTTTCAGCCGGAATAGAGCGGTTTTACGTGTCTATCGGTAATATAAACGGAAAATCAGGAACATTTTAGTTAATTCTAACGAAAACACATTGATTTTTATCATTTGTATCGGAAACAACATTGTCATATGTCTTTTCTTGGATCTAAATAATACGAAACCTCGCTCTATGATTCGAAGTTAAAATCCTCAAATTTGGTATAATAGTGACTTTTTTCACGTTTTTCATGTAGTTTGATATTACGTATATATATTCATTTTACCAATATTTCGATACTATTTCATGTAGTATTACGATATGTGATTTGGCCTTCAAATCCCAGAATTTCGAAGAATATTGCATTTTAAGCAAGTTTTCTTTCATTTTGTTTCGTACTAAAAATCATCGAATTTAGCAATATTTTGACGTTTATCATCCTTAATGTGACTTGAACAAAATATTATCGAATTAGGCAATATTTTGCCGTTTGTCTACGTTTTTGTGAATTTTCAGTTTATTGTTATAATTCAAAATATATACGATAAAAATGATGCAAACACATAATTGATTAGATAATAACCTTAAATACTTCATTTTCAATCATCTAATTGTTTCTCGTTAAAATACTGAGTGAGATATTGAAAAGAGGAAAGTTCGGTTTTTATTGCATATATCTACGTTTCAGCCGGAATAGAGCGGTTTTACGTGTACATCTTCTATCGGTAATATAAACGAAAAATCAAGAACATTTTAGTTAATTCTAATGAAAACACATTGGTTTTTGTCATTTGTATTGAAAACAATGTCATATGTCTTTTCTTGTATCTAAATAATACGAAACCTCGTTTTATGATTCGAAGGTAAAATCCTCAAATTTGGTATAATAGCGACTTTTTTCACGTTTTTCATGTAGTTTGATATTACGTATATATATTCATTTTTACCAATATTTCGATACTATTTCATGTAGTATCACGATATGTGATTTGGCATTTACAACTTAGAATTTTGCATAATATTGCATTTTAAGCAAGTTTTCTTGCATTTTGTTTCGTACTAAAAATCATCGAATTTAGCAATATGTTGAAGTTTATTATCCACTTTTCCTTTATGTGATTTAAACAAAATATCATCGAATTGTCAATATTTTTGTCGTTTTTCAACGTTTTTGTGAATTTTCAGTTTATTGGTATTAATTCATTATATATACGATAAAAATGATGCAAACACATAATTGATTAGAAAACAACCTTAAATGCTTCATTTTCAATCAACTATTTGCTTCTCGTTAAAATACAAAGTAAGATATTAAAAAGGGGAGAAGTTCTGTTTTTGTTGCATATATCGACGTTTCAGTTGAATTAGAGCGGTTTTACGTGTACATCTTCCATCGGTAATATAAACGGAAAATCAGGAACATTTTCGTTAATTCTAATGAAAACGCATTGATTTTTATCATTTGTATTGGAAACAACATTGTCATATGTCTTTTCTTGGATCTTCTTAATACGAAACCTCGCTCTATGATTTGAAGGTAAAATCCTAAAATATGGTAAAACAGTGACTTTTTTCACGTTTTTCATGTAGTGTGATTTTTAGTAAATATATTCATTTTTTCCAATATTTCGATACTACTTCATGTTTTCTCACGATATGTGATTTGGCCGTCATATCTCAGAATTTAGCAAATTTTGCATTTTTAAGCAAATTTCTTGCATTTTGTTTTGTACTAAAAATCATCGAATTTAGCAATATTTTGACATTTATTATCCTCGTTTCCTTTATGTGATTTAAACAAAATATCATCGAATTAGGCAATATTTTGCCATTTTTCCACGTTTTTGTGAATTTTCAGTTTATTGGTATTAATTCATTAAATATACGATAAAAATGATGCAAACACATAATTGATTAGATAATAACCTTAAATACTTCATTTTCAATGATCTATTGGTTTCTCGTTAAAATACTGAGTAGGATATTGAAAAGGGGAGAAGTTCTGTTTTTATTGCATATATCGACGTTTCAGCCGAATTAGAGCGGTTTTACCTGTACATTTTTTATCGGTAATATAAACGGAAAATCAGGAACATTTTCGTTAATTCTAATGAAAACGCATTGATTTTTATCATTTGTATTGGAAACAACATTGTCAAATGTCATCTTCATATGTCATATTTCATATGTCTTGGATCTTCTTAATACGAAACCTCGCTCTATGATTTGAAGTTAAAATCCTCAAATATGGTAAAACAGTGACTTTTTTCACGCTTTTCATGTAGTATGATTTTACGTAAATATATTCATTTTTGACAATATTTCGATACTACTTCATGTTTTCTCACAATATGTGATTTGGCCGTCATATCTCAGAATTTCGCAAATTTTGCATTTTTAAGCAAATTTCTTGCATTTGTTTCGTACTAAAAATCATCGAATTTAGCAATATATGACGTTTATCATCCCCATTTCCTTTATGTGATTTAAACAAAATTTCATCGAATTAGTCAATATTTTGCCGTTTTTCCACGTTTTTGTGAATTTTCAGTTTATTGGTATTAATTCATTAAATATACGATAAAAATGATGCAAACAAATAATTGATTAGAAATTAACCTTAAATACTTCATTTTCAATCAACTATTTGTTTCTCGGTAAAATACAGAGTAAGATATTGAAAAGGGGGGAAGTTCTGTTTTTATTGCATATATAGACGTTTCAGCCGAATTAGAGCGGTTTTACGTGTACATCTTCCATCCGTAATAAAAATGGAAAATCAGGAACATTTTCGTTAATTCTATTGAAAACGCATTGATTTTTATCATTTGTATTAGAAACAACATTGTCATATGTCTTTTCTTGGATCTTCTTAATACGAAACCTCGCACTATGATTTGAAATTAAAATCCTCAAATATGGTAAAACACTGACTTTTTTCACGTTTTTCATGTAGTGTGAGTTTACGTAAATATATTCGTTTTTACCAATATTTCGATACTACATGTTTTCTCACGATATGTGATTTGGCCGTCATATCTCAGAATTTCGCAAATTTTGCATTTTTAAGCAAGTTTCTTGTATTTTTTTTGTACTAAAAATCATCGCATTTAGCAAAATTTTGTCGTTTATTATCCCCGTTTCCTTTATGTGATTTAAACAAAATATCATCGAATTAGTCAATATTTTGCCGTTTTTCCACGTTTTTGTGAATTTTCAGTTTATTGGTATTAATTCATTATATATACGATAAAAATGATGCAAACACATACTTGATTAGAAATTAACCTTAAATACTTCATTTTCAATCAACTATTTGTTTCTCGTAAAATACAGAGTAAGATATTGAAAAGGGGAGAAGTTTTGTTTTTATTGAATACATCGACGTTTCAGGCGGATTAGAGCGGTTTTACGTGTAATAAACCGCTTCCTTCGGTAATATAAACGGAAAATCAGGAACATTTTCGTTAATTCTAATGAAAACGCATTGATTTTTATGATTTGTATTGGAAACAACATTGTCATATGTCTTTTCTTGGATCTTCTTAATACGAAACCTCGCTCTATGATTTGAAGTTAAAATCCTCAAATATGGTAAAACAGTGACTTTTTTCACGTTTTTTATGTAGTGTGATTTTACGTAAATAAAATCATTTTTGCCAATATTTCGATACTTCTTCATGTTTTCTCACGATGTGATTTGGCCGTCATATCTCAGAATTTCGCCAATTTTGCATTTTTAAGCAAATTTCTTGCATTTTGTTTTGTACTAAAAATCATCGACTTTAGCAATATTTTGACGTTTAGCATCCTTTAAGTGATTTAAACAAAATATCATCGAATTAGGCAATATTTTGCCGATTTTCTACGTTTTGTGAATTTTCCTTTTATTGTTATTAATTCATTAAATATACGATAAAAATGATGCAAACACATAATTGATTAGATAATAACCTTAAATACTTCATTTTCAATCATCTATTTGTTTCTCGTTAAAATGCTGATTAAGATATTGAAAAAGAGGAGAAGTTCGGTTTTTATTGCATATATCGACGTTTCAACCGGAATAGAGCGGTTTTACGTGTATATTTTCCATCCGTAATATAAACGAAAAATCAGGAACATTTTAGGTAATTCTAATGAAAACACATTGGTTTTTATCATTTGTATTTAAACCAACATTGTCATATGTCTTTTCTTGTATCTAAATAATACGAAACCTCGCTTTATGATTCGAAGTTAAAATCCTCAAATTTGGTATAATAGTGACTTTTTTCACGTTTTTCATGTAGTTTGATATTAAGTAAATATGTTCATTTTTACCAATACTTCGATACTATTTCATACAGTATCACGATATGTGATTTGGCCTTCAAATCTCATAATTTCGCATAATATTGCATTTTAAGCAAGTTTTCTTGCATTTGTTTCGTACTAAAAATCATCTATTTGTTTCTCGTTAAAATAATGGGTAAGATATTGAAGAGGGGAGAAGTTTGGTTTTTATTGCATATATCGACGTTTCAACCGGAATAGAGCGGTTTTACGTGTATATTTTCCATCGGTAATATAAACGAAAAATCAGGAACATTTTAGGTAATTCTAATGAAAACACATTGGTTTTTATCATTTGTATTTAAAACAACATTGTCATATGTCTTTTCTTGTATCTAAATAATACGAAACCTCACTTTATGATTCGAAGTTAAAATCCTCAAATTTGGTATAATAGTGACTTTTTCACGTTTTTCATGTAGTTTGATATTTAGTAAATTTGTTCATTTTTACTAATACTTCGATACTATTTCATGCAGTATCACGATATGTGATTTGGCCTTCAAATCTCAGAATTTCGCATAATATTCCCTTTTTTAGCAAATTTTCTTGCATTTGTTTCGTACTAAAAATCATCGAATTTAGCAATATTTTGAAGTTTATCATCCACTTTTCCTTTATGTGATTTAAACAAAATATCATCGAATTGTCAATTTTTTTGTCGTTTTTCAACGTTTTTGTGAATTTTCAGTTTATTGGCATTAATTCATTATATATACGATAAAAATGATGCAAACACATAATTGATTAGAAAACAACCTTAAATGCTTCATTTTCAATCAACTATTTGCTTCTCGTTAAAATACAAAGTAAGATATTAAAAAGGGGAGAAGTTCTGTTTTTGTTGCATATATCGACGTTTCAGTTGAATTAGAGCGGTTTTACGTGTACATCTTCCATCGGTAATATAAACGGAAAATCAGGAACATTTTCGTTAATTCTAATGAAAACGCATTGATTTTTATCATTTGTATTGGAAACAACATTGTCATATGTCTTTTCTTGGATCTTCTTAATACGAAACCTCGCTCTATGATTTGAAGGTAAAATCCTAAAATATGGTAAAACAGTGACTTTTTTCACGTTTTTCATGTAGTGTGATTTTTAGTAAATATATTCATTTTTTCCAATATTTCGATACTACTTCATGTTTTCTCACGATATGTGATTTGGCCGTCATATCTCAGAATTTAGCAAATTTTGCATTTTTAAGCAAATTTCTTGCATTTTGTTTTGTACTAAAAATCATCGAATTTAGCAATATTTTGACATTTATTATCCTCGTTTCCTTTATGTGATTTAAACAAAATATCATCGAATTAGGCAATATTTTGCCATTTTTCCACGTTTTTGTGAATTTTCAGTTTATTGGTATTAATTCATTAAATATACGATAAAAATGATGCAAACACATAATTGATTAGATAATAACCTTAAATACTTCATTTTCAATGATCTATTGGTTTCTCGTTAAAATACTGAGTAGGATATTGAAAAGGGGAGAAGTTCTGTTTTTATTGCATATATCGACGTTTCAGCCGAATTAGAGCGGTTTTACCTGTACATTTTTTATCGGTAATATAAACGGAAAATCAGGAACATTTTCGTTAATTCTAATGAAAACGCATTGATTTATATCATTTGTATTGGAAACAACATTGTCATATGTCATCTTCATATGTCATATTTCATATGTCTTGGATCTTCTTAATACGAAACCTCGCTCTATGATTTGAAGTTAAAATCCTCAAATATGGTAAAACAGTGACTTTTTTCACGCTTTTCATGTAGTATGATTTTACGTAAATATATTCATTTTTGACAATATTTCGATACTACTTCATGTTTTCTCACAATATGTGATTTGGCCGTCATATCTCAGAATTTAGCAAATTTTGCATTTTTAAGCAAATTTCTTGCATTTTGTTTTGTACTAAAAATCATCGAATTTAGCAATATTTTGACGTTCATCATCCCCTTTTCCTTTATGTGATTTAAACAAAATATCATCGAATTAGGCAATATTTTGCCGTTTTTCCACGTTTATGTGAATTTTCAGTTTATTGGTATTAGTTCATTATATATACGATAAAACTGATGCAAACACATAATTGATTAGATAATAACCTTAAATACTTCATTTTCAATGATCTATTTGTTTCTCGTTAAAATACCGAGTAAGATATTGAAAAAGGGAGAAGTTCGGTTTTTATTGCATATATCGACATTTCATCCGGAATAGAGCGGTTTTACGTGTACATCTTCCATCGGTAATATAAACGAAAAATCAGGAACATTTTAGGTAATTCTAATGAAAACACATTGATTTTTATCATTTGTATTGGAAACAACATTGTCATATGTCCTTTCTTGGGTCTAAACAATACGATACCTCGCTCTATGATTCGAAGTTAAAATCTTCAAATTTGGTATAATAATGACTTTTTCACGTTTTTCATGTAGTTTGATATTACGTATATATATTCATTTTTACCTATATTTCGATACTATTTCATGTAGTATCATGATATGTGATTTGGCCTTCACATACCAGAAATTCGAAGAATATTGCATTTTAAGCAAGTTTTCTTGCATTTGTTTCGTACTAAAAATCATCGAATTTAGCAATATTTTGACGTTTATCATCCCCTTTTCTTTTATGTGATTTAAACAAAATATCATCGAATTAGTCAATATTTTGCCGTTTTCCACGTTTTTGTTAATTTTCAGTTTATTGGTATTAATTCATTATATATACGATAAAAATGATGCAAACACATAATTGATTAGAAATTAACCTTAAATACTTCACTTTCAGTCAACTATTTGTTTCTCGTTAAATACAGAGTAAGATATTGCAAAGGGGAGAAAGTCTGTTTTTATTGCATATATCGACGTTTCAGCCGAATTAGAGCGGTTTTACGTGTACATCTTCCATCGGTAATATAAACGGAAAATCAGGAACATTTTCGTTAATTCTAATGAAGACGCATTGATTTTTATCATTTGTATTGGAAACAACATTGTCATATGTCTTTTCTTGGATCTTCTTAATACGAAACCTCGCTCTATGATTTGGAGTTAAAATCCTCAAATATGGTAAAACAGTGATTTTTTTCACGTTTTTCATGTAGTGTGATTTTACGTAAATATGTTCATTTTTGCCAAATTTTCGATACTACTTCATGTTTTCTCACGATATGTGATTTGGCCGTCATATCTCAGAATTTCGCAAATTTTGCATTTTTAAGCAAGTTTCTTGCATTTTGTTTTGTACTAAAAATCATCGAATTTAGCAATATTTTGACGTTTATTATCCTCGTTTCCTTTATGTGATTTAAACAAAATATCATCGAATTAGGCAATATTTTGCCGTTTTTCCACGTTTTTGTGAATTTTCAGTTTATTGGTATTAATTCATTAAATATACGATAAAAATGATGCAAACACATAATTGATTAGATAATAACCTTAAATACTTCATTTTCAATGATCTATTTGTTTCTCGTTAAAATACTGAGTAGGATATTGAAAACGGGAGAAGTTCTGTTTTTATTGCATAGATCGACGTTTCAGCCGAATTAGAGCGGTTTTACGTGTACATTTTTTATCGGTAATATAAACGGAAAATCAGGAACATTTTCGTTAATTCTAATGAAAACGCATTGATTTTTATCATTTGAATTGGAAACAACATTGTCATATGTCATCTTCATATGTCATATGTCTTAGATCTTCTTAATACGAAACCTCGCTCTATGATTTGAAGTTAAAATTCTCATATATGGTAAAACAGTGACTTTTTTCACGCTTTTCATGTAGTATGATTTTACGTAAATATATTCATTTTTGACAATATTTCGATACTACTTCATGTTTTCTCACAATATGTGATTTGGCCGTCATATCTCAGAATTTCGCAAATTTTGCATTTTTAAGCAAATTTCTTGCATTTTGTTTTGTACTAAAAATCATTGAATTTAGCAATATTTTGACGTTTATCATCCCCTTTTCCTTTACGTGATTTAAACAAAATATCATCGAATTAGGCAATTTTATGCCGTTTTTCCACGTTTTTGTGAATTATCAGTTTGTTGGTATTAATTCATTCAATATACGATAAAAATGATGCAAACACATAATTGATTAGATAATAACCTTATATACTTCATTTTCAATCATCTATTTGTTTCTCGTGAAAATACTGAGTGAGATATTGAAAAGGGGTGAAGTTCGGTTTTTATTGCATATATCGACGTTTCAGACAGAATAGAGCGGTTTTACGTTTACATCTTCTATCGGTAATATAAACGGAAAATTACGAACATTTTAGTTAATTCTAATGAAAACACACTGATTTTTATCATTTGTATCGGAAACAACATTGTCATGTCTTTTCTTGGATCTAAATAATACGAAACCTTGCTCTATGATTCGAAGTTAAAATCCTCAAATTTGGTATAATAGTGACTTTTTTCAAGGTTTTCATGTAGTTTGATATTACGTATACATATTCATTTTTACCAAAATTTCGATACAATTTCATGTAGTATCACGATATGTGATTTGGCCTTCAACTCTCAGAAATTCGCATAATATTGCATTTTAAGGAAGTTTTATTGCATTTTCTTTCGTACTAAAAATCATCGAATTTAGCAATATTTTGACGTTTATCATCCTGTATGTGATTTAAACAAATTATCTTCGAATTAGGCAATATTTTGCCGTTTTTCCACGTTTTTGTGAATTTTCAGTTTATTGTTATTGATTCATTAAATATACGATAAAAATGATGCAAACACATAATTGATTGGAAATTAACCTTAAGTACTTCATTTTCAATCAACTATTTGTTTCTCGTTAAATTCAGATTAAGATATTGAATAGGGGAGAAGTTCTGTTTTTATTGCATATATCGACGTTTTGGCCGAATTAGAGCGGTTTTACGTGTACATCTTCCATCGGTAATATAAACGGAAAATCAGGAACAATTTAGTTAGTTCTAATGAAAACGCATTGATTTTTATCATTTGTATTGGAAACAACATTGTCATATGTCTTTTCTTGGATCTTCTTAATACGAAACCTCGGTTATGATTTGAAGTTAAAATCCTCATATATGGTAAAATATTGACTTTTTTCACGTTTTTCATGAAGAGTGATTTTACGTAAATATATTCGTTTTTACCCAATATTTCGATACTACTTCATGCTTTCTCACGATATGTGATTTGGCCGTCATATCTCAGAATTCCGCAAATTTTGCATTTTTAAGCTAGTTTCTTGCATTTTGTTTTGTACTAAAAATCATTGAATTTAGCAATATTTTGACGTTTATCATCCCCTTTTCCTTTATGTGATTTAAACAATATATCATCGAATTAGGCAATTTTTTGCCGTTTTTCAACGTTTTTGTGAATTATCAGTTTATTGGTATTAATTCATTAAACATACGATAAAAATGATGCAAACACATAGTTGATTAGATAATAACCTTAAATACTTTATTTTCAATGATTTATTTGTTTCTCGTTAAAATACTGAGTAAGATATTGAAAAGGAGAGAAGTTCTGTTTTTATTGCATATATCGACTTTTCAGCCGAATTAGAGCGGTTTTACGTGTACATCTTCCATCGGTAATATAAACGGAAAATCAGGAACAATTTAGTTAGTTCTAGTGAAAACGCATTGATTTTTATCATTTGTATTGGAAACAACATTGTCATATGTCTTTTCTAGGATCTTCTTAATACGAAACCTCGCTCCATGATTTGAAGTTAAAATCCTCAAATTTGGTATAATAGTGACTTTTTTCACGTTTTTCATGTAGTTTGATATTACGTATATATATATTCATTTTTACGAATAATTCGATACAATTTCATGTAGTATCACCATATGTGATTTGGCCTTCAAATATCAGAATTTCGCATAATATTGCATTTTAAGCAAGTTTTCTTGCATTTTGTTTCGTACTAAAAATCATTGAATTTAGCAATATTTTGACGTTTATCATTCCCTTTTCCTTTATATGATTTAAACAAAATATCATCGAATTAGGCAATATTTTGCCGTTTTTCCACGTTTTGTGAATTTTCAGTTTATTGTTATTAATTCATTAAATATACGATAAAAATGATGCAAATACATAATTGATTTGAAATTAACCTTAAATACTTCCTTTTCAATCAACTATTTGTTTCTCGTAAAATACAGAGTAAGATATTTAAAAGGGGAGAGGTTCTGTTTTTATTGCATATATCGACGTTTCAGCCGGATTAGAGCGGTTTTACGTGTACATCTTCCATCGGTAATATAAACGGAAAATCAGGAACATTTTAGTTAAATCTAATTAAAAAGCACTGATTTTTATCATTTGTATTGGAAAAAACATTGTCATATGTCTTTTCTTGGATTTTCTTATTACGAAAACTCGCTTTATGATTTGAAGTTAAAATCCTCAAATATGGTAAAATATAGACTTTTTTCACGTTTTTCATGTAGTGTGATTTTTCGTAAATATATTCGTTTTTACCCAATATTATGATACTACTTTGTATTTCTCACGATATGTGATTTGGCCGTCATATCTCAGAATTTCGCAAATTTTGCATTTTTAATCTAGTTTCTTGCATTTTGTTTTGTACTAAAAATCATTGAATTTAGCAATATTTTGACGTTTATCATCCCCTTTTTCTTTATATGATTTAAACAAAATATCATCGAATTAGACAATATTTTGCCGTTTTTCTACGTTTTTGTGAATTTTCAGTTTATTGGTATTAATTCAATTAATATACGATAAAAATTATGCAAACACATAATTGATTAGATAATAACCTTAAATACTTCGTTTTCAATCATCTATATGTTTCTCAATAAAATACTGAGTAAGATATTGAAAAAGGGAGAAGTTCTGTTTTTATTGCATATATCGACGTTTCAGCCGAATTAGAGCGGTTTTACGTGTACATCTTCCATCGGTAATATAAACGGAAAATCAGGAACAATTTAGTTAGTTCTAGTGAAAACGCATTGATTTTTATCATTTGTATTGGAAACAACATTGTCATATGTCTTTTTTAGGATCTTCTTAATACGAAACCTCGCTCCATGATTTGAAGTTAAAATCCTCAAATTTGGTATAATAGTGTTTTTTTCACGTTTTTCATGTAGTTTGATATTACGTATATATATATTCATTTTTACCAATAATTCGATACTATTTCATGTAGTATCACGATTTGGCCTTCAAATCTCAGAATTTCGCATAATATTGCATTTTAAGCAAGTTTTCTTGCATTTTGTTTCGTACTAAAAATCATTGAATTTAGCAATATTTTGACGTTTATCATCCCCTTTTCCTTTATATGATTTAAACAAAATATCATCGAATTAGGCAATATTTTGCCGTTTTTCCACGTTTTGCGAATTTTCAGTTTATTGTTATTAATTCATTAAATATACGATAAAAATGATGCAAATACATAATTGATTTGAAATTAACCTTAAATACTTCATTTTCAATCAACTATTTGTTTCTCGTAAAATACAGAGTAAGATATTGAAAAGGGGAGAGGTTCTGTTTTTATTGCATATATCGACGTTTCAGCCGGATTAGAGCGGTTTTACGTGTACATCTTCCATCGGTAATATAAACGGAAAATCAGGAACATTTTAGTTAATTCTAATTAAAAGCACTGATTTTTATCATTTGTATTGGAAAAAACATTGTCATATGTCTTTTCTTGGATTTTCTTATTACGAAACCTCGCTTTATGATTGGAAGTTAAAATCCTCAAATATGGTAAAATATTGAGTTTTTTCACGTTTTTCATGTAGTGTGATTTTTCGTAAATATATTCGTTTTTACCCAATATTTCGATACTACTTTATGTTTTTCACGATATGTGATTTGGCCGTCATATCTCAGAATTTCGCAAATTTTGCATTTTTGAGCTAGTTTCTTGCATTTTGTTTTGTACTAAAAATCATTGAATTTAGCAATATTTTGACGTTTATCATCCACTTTTCCTTTACGTGATTTAAACAAAATATCATCGAATTAGGCAATTTTTTGCCGTTTTTCCACGTTTTTGTGAATTATCAGTTTGTTGGTATTAATTCATTAAATATACGATAAAAATGATGCAAACACATAATTGATTAGATAATAACCTTATATACTTCATTTTCAATCATCTATTTGTTTCTTGTGAAAATACTGAGTGAGATATTGAAAAGGGGAGAAGTTCGGTTTTTATTGCATATATCGACGTTTCAGCCAGAATAGAGCGGTTTTACGTGTACATCTTCTATCGGTAATATAAACGGAAAATTACGAACATTTTAGTTAATTCTAATGAAAACACACTGATTTTTATCATTTGTATCGGAAACAACATTGTCATGTCTTTTCTTGGATCTAAATAATACGAAACCTTGCTCTATGATTCGAAGTTAAAATCCTCAAATTTGGTATAATAGTGACTTTTTTCAAGGTTTTCATGTAGTTTGATACATATTCATTTTTACCAAAATTTCGATACAATTTCATGTAGTATCACGATATGTGATTTGGCCTTCAACTCTCAGAAATTCGCATAATATTGCATTTTAAGGAAGTTTTATTGCATTTTCTTTCGTACTAAAAATCATCGAATTTAGCAATATTTTGACGTTTATCATCCTTTATGTGATTTAAACAAAATATCTTCGAATTAGGCAATATTTTGCCGTTTTTCCACGTTTTTGTGAATTTTCAGTTTATTGTTATTGATTCATTAAATATACGATAAAAATGATGCAAACACATAATTGATTGGAAATTAACCTTAAATACTTCATTTTCAATCAACTATTTGTTTCTCGTTAAATTCAGATTAAGATATTGAAAAGGGGAGAAGTTCTGTTTTTATTGCATATATCGACGTTTCGGCCGAATTAGAGCGGTTTTACGTGTCTACTTCCATCGGTAATATAAACGACAAATCAGGAACAATTTAGTTAGTTCTAATGAAAACGCATTGATTTTTATCATTTGTATTGGAAACAACATTGTCATATGTCTTTTCTTGGATCTTCTTAATACGAAACCTCGGTTTATGATTTGAAGTTAAAATCCTCATATATGGTAAAATATTGACTTTTTTCACGTTTTTCATGTAGTGTGATTTTACGTAAATATATTCGTTTTTACCCAATATTTCGATACTACTTCATGTTTTCTCACGATATGTGATTTGGCCGTCATATCTCAGAATTCCGCAAATTTTGCATTTTTAAGCTCGTTTCTTGCATTTTGTTTTGTACTAAAAATCATTGAATTTAGCAATATTTTGACGTTTATCATCCCCTTTTCCTTTATGTGATTTAAACAATATATCATCGAATTAGGCAATTTTTTGCCGTTTTTCAACGTTTTTGTGAATTATCAGTTTATTGGTATTAATTCATTAAACATACGATAAAAATGATGCAAACACATAGTTGATTAGATAATAACCTTAAATACTTCATTTTCAATGATTTATTTGTTTCTCGTTAAAATACTGAGTAAGATATTGAAAAGGAGAGAAGTTCTGTTTTTATTGCATATATCGACGTTTCAGCCGAATTAGAGCGGTTTTACGTGTACATCTTCCATCGGTAATATAAACGGAAAATCAGGAACAATTTAGTTAGTTCTAGTGAAAACGCATTGATTTTTATCATTTGTATTGGAAACAACATTGTCATATGTCTTTTCTAGGATCTTCTTAATACGAAACCTCGCTCCATGATTTGAAGTTAAAATCCTCAAATTTGGTATAATAGTGACTTTTTTCACGTTTTTCATGTAGTTTGACATTACGTATATATATATTTATTTTTACCAATAATTCGATACTATTTCATGTAGTATCACCATATGTGATTTGGCCTTCAAATCTCAGAATTTCGCATAATATTGCATTTTAAGCAAGTTTTCTTGCATTTTGTTTCGTACTAAAAATCATTGAATTTAGCAATATTTTGACGTTTATCATCCCCTTTTCCTTTATATGATTTAAACAAAATATCATCGAATTAGGCAATATTTTGCCGTTTTCCCACGTTATGTGAATTTTCAGTTTATTGTTATTAATTCATTAAATATACGATAAAAATGATGCAAATACATAATTGATTTGAAATTAACCTTAAATACTTCCTTTTCAATCAACTATTTGTTTCGCGTAAAATACAGAGTAAGATATTGAAAAGTAGAGAGGTTCTGTTTTTATTGCATATATCGACGTTTCAGCCGGATTAGAGCGGTTTTACGTGTACATCTTCCATCGGTAATATAAACGGAAAATCAGGAACATTTTAGTTAAATCTAATTAAAAAGCACTGATTTTTATCATTTGTATTGGAAAAAACATTGTCATATGTCTTTTCTTGGATTTTCTTATTACGAAACCTCGCTTTATGATTTGAAGTTAAAATCCTCAAATATGGTAAAATATAGACTTTTTTCACGTTTTTCATGTAGTGTGATTTTTCGTAAATATATTCGTTTTTACCCAATATTATGATACTACTTTATATTTCTCACGATATGTGATTTGGTCGTCATATCTCAGAATTTCGCAAATTTTGCATTTTTAAGCTAGTTTCTTGCATTTTGTTTTGTACTAAAAATCATTGAATTTAGCAATATTTTGACGTTTATCATCCCCTTTTTCTTTATATGATTTAAACAAAATATCATCGAATTAGACAATATTTTGCCGTTTTTCTACGTTTTTGTGAATTTTCAGTTTATTGGTATTAATTCAATTAATATACGATAAAAATTATGCAAACACATAATTGATTAGATAATAACCTTAAATACTTCGTTTTCAATCATCTATATGTTTCTCAATAAAATACTGAGTAAGATATTGAAAAAGGGAGAAGTTCTGTTTTAATTGCATATATCGACGTTTCAGCCGAATTAGAGCGGTTTTACGTGTACATCTTCCATCGGTAATATAAACGGAAAATCAGGAACAATTTAGTTAGTTCTAGTGAAAACGCATTGATTTTTATCATTTGTATTGGAAACAACATTGTCATATGTCTTTTAGGATCTTCTTAATACGAAACCTCGCTCCATAATTTGAAGTTAAAATCCTCAAATTTGGTATAATAGTGACTTTTTTCACGTTTTTCATGTAGTTTGATATTACGTATATATATATTCATTTTTACCAATAATTCGATACTATTTCATGTAGTATCACGATATGTGATTTGGCCTTCAAATCTCAGAATTTCGCATAATATTGCATTTTAAGCAAGTTTTCTTGCATTTTGTTTCGTACTAAAAATCATTGAATTTAGCAATATTTTGACGTTTATCATCCCCTTTTCCTTCATTTATCCCCAATACTTCATTTTCAATCAACTATTTGTTTCTCGTAAAATACAGAGTAAGATATTGAAAAGGGGAGAGGTTCTGTTTTTATTGCATATATCGTCGTTTCAGCCGGATTACAGCGGTTTTACGTGTACATCTTCCATCGGTAATATAAACGGAAAATCAGGAACATTTTAGTTAATTCTAATTAAAAGCACTGATTTTTATAATTTGTATTGGAAAAAACATTGTCATATGTCTTTTCTTGGATTTTCTTATTACGAAACCTCGCTTTATGATTTGAAGTTAAAATCCTCAAATATGGTAAAATATTGACTTTTTTCACGTTTTTCATGTAGTGTGATTTTTCGTAAATATATTCGTTTTTACCCAATATTTCGATACTACTTTATGTTTCTCACGATATGTGATTTGGCCGTCATATCTCAGAATTTCGCAAATTTTGCATTTTTAATCTAGTTTCTTGCATTTTGTTTTGTACTAAAAATCATTGAATTTAGCAATATTTTGACGTTTATCATCCCCTTTTTCTTTATATGATTTAAACAAAATATCGCTTTAGGCAATATTTTGCCGTTTTTCCACGTTTTTGTGAATTTTCAGTTTATTGGTATTAATTTAATTAATATAAGATAAAAATGATGCAAACACATAATTGATTAGATAATAACCTTAAATACTTCGTTTTGAATCATCTATATGTTTCTCGTTAAAATACTGAGTAAGATATTGAAAAGGGGAGAAGTTCTGTTTTTATTGCATATATCGACGTTTCAGCCGAATTAGAGCGGTTTTACATGTACATCTTTCATCGGTAATATAAACGGAAAATCAGGAACAATTTAGTTAGTTCTAGTGAAAACGCATTGATTTTTATCATTTGTATTGGAAACAACATTGTCATATGTCTTTTCTAGGATCTTCTTAATACGAAACCTCGCTCTATGATTTGAAGTTAAAATCCTCAAATTTTGTATAATGACTTTTTTTCACGTTTTTCATGTAGTTTGATATTACGTATATATATTCATTTTTACCAATATTTTGATACTATTTCATGTAGTATCACGATATGTGATTTGGCCTTCAAATCTCAGAATTTCGCATAATATTGCATTTTAAGCAAGTTTTCTTGCATTTTGTTTCGTACTAAAAATCATCGAATATAGCAATATTTTGACGTTTATCATCCCCTTTTCCTTTATATGATTTAAACAAAATATCATCGAATTAGGCAATATTTTGCCGTTTTTCCACGTTTTTGTGAATTTTCAGTTTATTGTTATTGATTCATTAAATATACGATAAAAATGATGCAAACACTTAATCGATTAGAAATTAACCTTAAATACTTCATTTTCAATCAACTATTTGTTGCTCGTAAAATACAGAGTAAGATATTGAAAAGGGGAGAGGTTCTGGTTTTATTGCATATATCGACGTTTCAGCCAGATTAGAGCGCTTTTACGTGTACATCTTCCATCGGTAATATAAACGGAAAATCAGGAACATTTTAGTTAATTCTAATTAAAAAGCACTGATTTTTATCATTTGTATTGGAAAAAACATTGTCATATGTCTTTTCTTGGATTTTCTTATTACGAAACCTCGCTTTATGATTTGAAGTTAAAATCCTCAAATATGGTAAAATATTGAATTTTTTCACGTTTTTCATGTAGTGTGATTTTTCGTAAATATATTCGTTTTTACCCAATATTTCGATACTACTTTATGTTTCTCACGATATGTGATTTGGCCGTCATATCTCAGAATTTCGCAAATTTTGCATTTTTAATCTAGTTTCTTGCATTTTGTTTTGTACTAAAAATCATTGAATTTAGCAATATTTTGACGTTTATCATCCCCTTTTCCTTTACGTGATTTAAACAAAATATCATCGAATTAGGCAATTTTTTGCCGTTTTTCCACGTTTTTGTGAATTATCAGTTTGTTGGTATTAATTCATTAAATATACGATAAAAATGATGCAAACACATAATTGATTAGATAATAACCTTATATACTTCATTTTCAATCATCTATTTGTTTCTTGTGAAAATACTGAGTGAGATATTGAAAAGGGGAGAAGTTCGGTTTTTATTGCATATATCGACGTTTCAGCCAGAATAGAGCGGTTTTACGTGTACATCTTCTATCGGTAATATAAACGGAAAATTACGAACATTTTAGTTAATTCTAATGAAAACACACTGATTTTTATCATTTGTATCGGAAACAACATTGTCATGTCTTTTCTTGGATCTAAATAATAGGAAACCTTGCTCTATGATTCGAAGTTAAAATCCTCAAATTTGGTATAATAGTGACTTTTTTCAAGGTTTTCATGTAGTTTGATACATATTCAATTTTACCAAAATTTCGATACAATTTCATGTAGTATCACGATATGTGATTTGGCCGTCAACTCTCAGAAATTCGCATAATATTGCATTTTAAGGAAGTTTTATTGCATTTTCTTTCGTACTAAAAATCATCGAATTTAGCAATATTTTGACGTTTATCATCCTTTATGTGATTTAAACAAAATATCTTCGAATTAGGCAATATTTTGCCGTTTTTCCACGTTTTTGTGAATTTTCAGTTTATTGTTATTGATTCACTAAATATACGATAAAAATGATGCAAACACATAATTGATTGGAAATTAACCTTAAATACTTCATTTTCAATCAACTATTTGTTTCTCGTTAAATTCAGATTAAGATATTGAAAAGGGGAGAAGTTCTGTTTTTATTGCATATATCGACGTTTCGGCCGAATTAGAGCGGTTTTACGTGTACATCTTCCATCGGTAATATAAACGACAAATCAGGAACAATTTAGTTAGTTCTAATGAAAACGCATTGATTTTTATCATTTGTATTGGAAACAACATTGTCATATGTCTTTTCTTGGATCTTCTTACTACGAAACCTCGGTTCGTGATTTGAAGTTAAAATCCTCATATATGGTAAAATATCGACTTTTTTCACGTTTTTCATGTAGTGTGATTTTACGTAAATATATTCGTTTTAACCCAATATTTCGATACTACTTCATGTTTTCTCACGATATGTGATTTGGCCGTCGTATCTCAGAATTCCGCAAATTTTGCATTTTTAAACTAGTTTCTTGCATTTTGTTTTGTACTAAAAATCATTGAATTTAGCAATATTTTGACGTTTATCATCCCCTTTTCCTTTATGTGATTTAAACAATATATCATCGAATTAGGCAATTTTTTGCCGTTTTTCAACGTTTTTGTGAATTATCAGTTTATTGGTATTAATTCATTAAACATACGATAAAAATGATGCAAACACATAGTTGATTAGATAATAACCTTAAATACTTCATTTTCAATGATTTATTTGTTTCTCGTTAAAATACTGAGTAAGATATTGAAAAGGAGAGAAGTTCTGTTTTTATTGCATATATCGACGTTTCAGCCGAATTAGAGCGGTTTTACGTGTACATCTTCCACCGGTAATATAAACGGAAAATCAGGAACAATTTAGTTAGTTCTAGTGAAAACGCATTGATTTTTATCATTTGTATTGGAAACAACATTGTCATATGTCTTTTCTAGGATCTTCTTAATACGAAACCTTGCTCCATGATTTGAAGTTAAAATCCTCAAATTTGGTATAATAGTGACTTTTTTCACGTTTTTCATGTAGTTTGATATTACGTATATATATATTCATTTTTACCAATATTTCGATACTATTTCATGTAGTATCACGATATGTGATTTGGCCTTCAAATCTCAGAATTTCGCATAACATTGCATTTTAAGCAAGTTTTCTTGCATTTTGATTCGTGCTAAAAATCATTGAATATAGCAACATTTTGACGTTTATCATCCCCTTTTTCTTTATATGATTTAAACAAAATATCATCGAATTAGGCAATATTTTGCCGTTTTTCCACGTTTTTGTGAATTTTCAGTTTATTTGTATTAATTTAATTAATATAAGATAAAAATGATGCAAACACATAATTGATTAGATAATAACCTTAAATACTTCGTTTTGAATCATCTATATGTTTCTCGTTAAAATACTGAGTAAGATATTGAAAAGGGGAGAAGTTCTGTTTTTATTGCATATATCGACGTTTCAGCCGAATTAGAGCGGTTTTACATGTACATCTTTCATCGGTAATATAAACGGAAAATCAGGAACAATTTAGTTAGTTCTAGTGAAAACGCATTGATTTTTATCATTTGTATTGGAAACAACATTGTCATATGTCTTTTCTAGGATCTTCTTAATACGAAACCTCGCTCTATGATTTGAAGTTAAAATCCTCAAATTTTGTATAATGACTTTTTTTCACGTTTTTCATGTAGTTTGATATTACGTATTGTCACGTGGGGGTGGGCGGTCCGGGGCTCTGCTAACACTCGGCTGCTAGGGGCTCAAAGGGCCCAAATACTCAGCCCCTCCGACTCCCTGGATTCACCGGAGTCTCCTTGGTCACACGAGATAGGACCAACAATGCCCACCTCCGCAGGTCTTTGCTTCCACCACAAAGGGGTGCCACTGATTCACCCTGGAAGCCCTTCAGTCAACCACGGGGAAACTGTTGTTAACAGTTCCGGCCTAGACCCGTGGGGGAGTGAAGGAAGACTCAGGCTTACCTATAACCATAACCTCCCTGAGTCTTGCCTGCCAGACAAAAAAAGGTTGCAGGAACTCCTTTCCCGCCTGTCTTCTCTATCTTCCTCTTAGCAAGGTCGCCAGCTGGGTTATTATATCTGCACCCCAGCAATGCAGTTCAGTGGGTGTATCATATATCGTTTGTAGCCAGAAATGTATGCTCAAGAGAAATATCACAAATGGAGGCACACTCAAACACAGTAATAAAATGTGTGGATTTACTGACGCAAATTACATGAACACACACACACAATCACAAGTAATACATGAATATGGAATATGGATGATGAGTCTGGAGATCGTCAGCCTCTTCTTCCCCGACCTCCAACTCTCCTTCAACTGGGCAGGAAGACAGGAGTCTCACACTCTCACAGGAGGGCCTCTTCACCACGTCGGCACCTCTTCTTCACTGTCCTGCCATCCATACACACTGTCCTCTCTGACAGTCCTGGACACAAGCTGCCTTGCAGCCTACTCTACTATTAAAGTAATAAAATCTTGCTGCCACATACACGAGTAAATATTGTGGCCTAACTAGCCTACTCATACAAGGGGTAATGGGAGGGAAAATGATCTACCTTACACTCCTGGCTCACAACGCCTGTCCCTCGATGGTGTGAGGTTCTCACGCTTCCTTGGGTCGATCCTCGACGATCCAGGGCGTTCCACAGGTCCTCAGGTGTCGTGAAGCCTTCGCGTCGTCGCCGTTCCAATCCCTGAGATTCAGCTGCCCCAATCCTGGTTCATCGATGGGCGCTGAGCTAATCACTATTTTTTCCCCACACTCGCCTCTCCCACAGGGCGTCGCTCCTTGTCCTAGGCACGGTGTCGTCCTTCAAAGACTCTCAGTGGATGTGACCCCAGTCACAGCTAGCTTGCTCGCCCACCTTCCAGACCTCAACGTCCAGCCAGCGGCGCCGCCCAGCGTCGTCGCCGACTATTTTCCAAGTTTGGGCACTTCTCTGCTCACTGAACTTGGTTCCTCTTTTGCTTCCCAGAAGCGCAGGGTCTCCAATAACTATGTTGGCGGCGATGGTCAGCTCAATCCACTGGACAAGGCTTGCAGAGCCTCCAATTCTTGAGAGCAGACCGAGGCGCGTCCTGTCGCTTCCACGGTCAGTACAACTCTGACGTTGGCGCCGCCCGGGGCACTCGGTGACGTCATGGCGGGCCCTGATTTGTCGCCCGCGACCTACGTCGACCAATCCGCGATCGACTAATGTCCCTTCCAAAAGGTCACATCTGCCGTAGGGGATACTGTTTCATTTTATAACAGGGCGCCAATTTTCCTTTATTTACAACTTATAATATAACCTCCTTCCATAAAATGGCAGCCAGTCTGGTCGCCACATATGTCATTAGACTCCCTGAACCTCAGAGAATCAGTAGGGAGAGCTGATATGACTCTTTAAGCCGGCAAACGAAAGAAATAGGAGAGGGCACCGTAACATACCCCTCCCCTTAAAATAAGAGTCATATCGGAAGAGCAGCACTCAAGAGGGCAATCTATACTCTTGCTCCCTCCGTTCCTGAAGTGTCACTCCTCCAGTTGGTGACGTGGCTCGTACCACCTTGCCAGTCACTTGCCTCATTGTATCTCCACCTCGCATAGTACCGGGTGTGACGGGTGTTCCCTGAACACCTACAAGAAATCCTCTCTCCGTGGCTACGAGTGTACTCCCACGGCTCGTTACCACTGTAAGATTCGGTGCATGCAGCGCCTCCACCGCGTCGTGCACTCCGAGATAGTCTTGCATTTCCATTGCGTCCTACAGGTACTCCATGTTTCCTCCCATGATCTCCTCTTCGCCAATCTTCTCTCTTCTCGGTTCCTCTTCTCCCGTAGGTGCGTTGTCTCCTCACAGTGGCACTTGTAACCTGTACTCCATCCAGCAGCTCCCTCTCTTCCACACTAGGCTTTTGCGATGGCCCAATGCCCCTCTGGTTAGGCTGGCGCCTACCCTGGGTGTACCTATTCCCTGCTTTCTTCGTATTGCCTTTCCTATACCACTCGCTCCTTCGTTCCCGACGAACATCTTCACTCCTCCATGAGATTCTCTTCCCTGCAGACGTCTTCTTCGGTTCGTGGTTGGGCTCATCCACCTCCCTGTGGCTCACCTCACCACGGTGGTTCGCCTTGCACCTACCACTATTCATCTGGCCGGCATAGGGTGCCTTGCGTCGTGGTTCCTCCACTCTGCCCCTCACTGCCGTTCGCTCATCCACTGAGCTTACTTTATTTACGTTTCTGTATGGAGGGAGTGCGGTCTGCAGCCTCTTCACCGCCCCAGGCGTTTGTACAGCTGCTCCTCGCCACTCCTCCACACGCATCATCAGGCTTAGTCGGAGGGCTTCGTCGGGGTTTTCCACAACCTCCGACGACCTCTCTGCACTCTCGCCCTCGTTGTCGTCGTCTCTGGCGACGTTTTCCCTGTCGAAGTCGGCTTCCTCACTATTATTTGGAGCGACTGATACCTCACCTGGCAGGGTTGTACCGCTGCTTGAAACATAGGCACTCCTGGCCCAATCGGGTTGTATCCTGCCTCCTCCGAGGTCATTACCCAGCACCATCTGTACATGCTCTAGGGGTAACTTAGGGGCTACAGCTACTATAGCTCTCTCGACTCCGTAGTCGGCAATCAGCTGTACTTCGTGAAGTGGCAACCTGTATTCCTCCCCCACACTGCGTATCCTCACCACTCCCACAGGTGAATCATTAAATTCCTTGGGGAGAATACTCCTGGTCACCATACTTATGTCAGCACCCGTATCTCGAAGCACGGCAACCTCCACTGGGTCTGACTTTCCAAACTTCACGTTGGCCCCGAAAACGAAGGGATGTTCACCCAACTTCATTTCCCAACCATTCACGTTGGGTCCACTATAATACGGGGTGTGAACAAACACTCTCTCCTCTTCCAACATTAATCCTACATTCCTTTGGTGCTCCTCACACTCGCGGGCATAATGTCCTCTCACACCACAGTTGTAGCATCGGCTGCCTCCCCTGGGCGGCCATTCGCCAGTCACTCTGGCGGTATTACTTGCAGACGTTCCCTGGGTTCT
Source organism: Procambarus clarkii (assembly GCF_040958095.1). Taxonomy (NCBI): domain Eukaryota; kingdom Metazoa; phylum Arthropoda; class Malacostraca; order Decapoda; family Cambaridae; genus Procambarus; species Procambarus clarkii. The sequence goes on along the minus strand of NC_091214.1, from coordinate 897,816 downwards.
CCTTGGACTCCCTGTCGTCGTGTCCGGGACTGCAGCACTTGCTCCCGAGTTAGGTCCACTGCTCACGCTTGGGGCTTCCTCCCCGCGTCTCTTGAGCTCTTGAACCACGTTACTTCATCAGGCACACTACTCCTGGGAGGAGTCCCCACCCGTCCTCGCTCCTCCTGAACTCCTAAGGTTCCCTCCGACCTGGGGTAAGGCGAGTGTCTGGGCGGCCCCTCCCTCCTGATATGTAGTGCCTCCTCCAGCATGTCGGCTCGGTTCCGCTGCAGCCTTCAGGTCCTTAATACCTGCTTCTCTCAACCTTACTCGCAACTCAGGATGGAGCACTGACATAAACTTCCTCACATCACTATCAGTCGTTTGATATCATCCACCGACTCCGCTTCCTCCGCCTTCAACCATCGTAGGAATTTCCGTTCCATATCCCTGGCGGTCTCGGCGTAAGTCTTTCCCGACGCTCTTGTACACTCTCTGAACCGCTTCCGGTACATCTCCGGAGTCAGCCGGAATGAGTGGAGAACCGCATTCTTAATCGCGTCATAACTAGTACACTCCTCTAGGTCCAGCATGTTATAGGCTTCCCGGGCCTCACCAGTCAACCTGCCCTGGACCAGAGCAGCCCAATCATCTTCCGGCCACTCCTTCAGAGTTGCTATCCGTTCAAAGTGTTCGAAGAACGCCTCAGCTTCTTGTGGTTCGAACGTAGGTAAGTCACGTTCCCTTACCTTGAGGTCATCCCGCCGTGCAGGTAGTGAGGGCAGACCACGTTCAACGCGACGCAATTCGACTTCTTTCTTTGCCCTTATCTCCTCCAGTCGCAGTTGTCTCTCTCCTTCTTCCCGCTGCAGCCGAGCTTCTCGCTCCTCTCGCTGCAGCTCAGCCGCACGTTCCTCTCGCTGCAGCTCAGCGCACGTTCCTCTCGCTGCAGCTCAGCCGCACGTTCCTCTCGCTGCAGCTGCAGCGTGCTTCTCTTTCCTCTCGTCGCAGCTGGGCTTCCAGTTGCATCTTCATTATTTCCAGTTGCAGGCTCCTCTTACTACAGCTGGACCTTCCACTGCTCCCATGTTCACTGTGAATTCTCTCCACACTGGTAGGCGCTTGGGGAGGCCCTAGTCGGGACGGTTCACCTTGCGACGGCTCTCCTCGGGACGGCTCCTCTTGAGATGGCTCCTCTCCCGTCGCTTCCTCTCGAGCTGTGAGCTGTGCCATGATCTCTATCCTTCGCTGCTACCTTAGTCGTCCTCAACCTGATCCCAAAGTGGTTTGCCACTTGTTGGAGCTGGGCCTTGGTACACTCTTCCAAAATTCTCTCGTCCCTTGTGTCAATAAATTTCTTTACTTTGTCTTCCTCCATCTCTATATCAAGCATACACGACAGCACAGACAAGTTAGTAGGCACTAATTTCACCGTTTCAGTCCCTTAGCTGGTTGAGTAACAGTACCACCGAATTCACTGGCCACACTGTATTAGTACCCTGGCAACACTTGTCTTGAAATTTGGTCCACACTGTAGCTTGATCCACGCTTCCTGGCGAGTTCCCAGTTCTTGGCTACTGGGGTTCGAATCCTGGCAAGGTCGCCAGTTCTCTTGTCACGTGGGGGTGGGCGGTCCGGGGCTCTGCTAACACTCGGCTGCTAGGGGCTCAAAGGGCCCAAATACTCAGCCCCTCCGACTCCCTGGATTCACCGGAGTCTCCTTGGTCACACAAGATAGGACCAACAATGCCCACCTCCGCAGGTCTTTGCTTCCACCACAAAGGGGTGCCACTGATTCACCCTGGAAGCCCTTCAGTCAACCACGGGGAAACTGCTGTTAACAGTTCCGGCCTAGACCCGTGGGGGAGTGAAGGAAGACTCAGGCTTACCTATAACCATAACCTCCCTGAGTCTTGCCTGCCAGACAAAAAAAGGTTGCAGGAACTCCTTTCCCGCCTGTCTTCTCTATCTTCCTCTTAGCAAGGTCGCCAGCTGGGTTATTATATCTGCACCCCAGCAATGCAGTTCAGTGGGTGTATCATATATCGTTTGTAGCCAGAAATGTATGCTCATAGAGAAATATCACAAATGGAGGCACACTCAAACACAGTAATAAAATGTGTGGATTTACTGACGCAAATTACATGAACACACACACACAATCACAAGTAATACATGAATATGGAATATGGATAATGAGTCTGGAGATCGTCAGCCTCTTCTTCCCCGACCTCCAACTCTCCTTCAACTGGGCAGGAAGACAGGAGTCTCACACTCTCACAGGAGGGCCTCTTCACCACGTCGGCACCTCTTCTTCACTGTCCTGCCATCCATACACACTGTCCTCTCTGACAGTCCTGGACACAAGCTGCCTTGCAGCCTACTCTACTATTAAAGTAATAAAATCTTGCTGCCACATACACGAGTAAATATTGTGGCCTAACTAGCCTACTCATACAAGGGGTAATGGTGAGGGAAAATGATCTACCTTACACTCCTGGCTCACTACGCCTGTCCCTCGATGGTGTGAGGTTCTCACGCTTCCTTGGGTCGATCCTCGACGATCCAGGGCGTTCCACAGGTCCTCAGGTGTCGTGAAGCCTTCGCGTCGTCGCCGTTCCAATCCCTGAGATTCAGCTGCCCCAATCCTGGTTCATCGATGGGCGCTGAGCTAATCACTATTTTTTCCCCACACTCGCCTCTCCCACAGGGCGTCGCTCCTTGTCCTAGGCACGGTGTCGTCCTTCAAAGACTCTCAGTGGATGTGACCCCAGTCACAGCTAGCCTTGCTCGCCCACCTTCCAGACCTCAACGTCCAGCCAGCGGCGCCGCCCAGCGTCGTCGCCGACTATTTTCCAAGTTTGGGCACTTCTCTGCTCACTGAACTTGGTTCCTCTTTTGCTTCCCAGAAGCGCAGGGTCTCCAATAACTATTGTTGGCGGCGATGGTCAGCTCAATCCACTGGGACAAGGCTTGCAGAGCCTCCAATTCTTGAGAGCAGACCGAGGCGCTCCTGTCGCTTCCACGGTCAGTACAACTCTGACGTTGGCGCCGCCGGGCACTCTGGTGACGTCATGGCGGGCCCTGATTTGTCGCCCGCGACCTACGTCGACCAATCCGCGATCGACTAATGTCCTTCCAAAAGGTCACATCTGCCGTAGGGGATACTGTTTCATTTTATAACAGGGCGCCAATTTTCCTTTATTTACAACTTATAATATAACCTCCTTCCATAAATGGCAGCCAGTCTGGTCGCCACATATGTCATTAGACTCCCTGAACCTCAGAGAATCAGTAGGGAGAGCTGATATGACTCTTTAAGCCGGCAAACGAAAGAAATAGGAGAGGGCACCGTAACAGTATATATATTCATTTTTACCAATATTTCGATACTATTTCATGTAGTATCACGATATGTGATTTGGTTTTCAAATCTCAGAATTTCGCATAATATTGCATTTTAAGCAAGTTTTCTTGCATTTTGTTTCGTACTAAAAATCATCGAATATAGCAATATTTTGACGTTTATCATCCCCTTTTCCTTTATATGATTTAAACAAAATATCCTCGAATTAGGCAATTTTTTTGCCGTTTTTCCACGTTTTTGTGAATTATCAGTTTGTTGGTATTAATTCATTAAATATACGATAAAAATGATGCAAACACATAATTGATTAGATAATAACCTTATATACTTCATTTTCAATCATCTATTTGTTTCTCGTAAAAATACTGAGTGAGATATTGAAAAGGGAGAAGTTCGGTTTTTATTGCATATATCGACGTTTCAGCCAGAATAGAGCGGTTTTACGTGTACATCTTCTATCGGTAATATAAACGGAAAATAACGAACATTTTCGTTAATTCTAATGAAAACACACTGATTTTTATCATTTGTATCGGAAACAACATTGTCATGTCTTTTCTTGGATCTAAATAATACGAAACCTCGCTCTATGATTCGAAGTTAAAATCCTCAAATTTGGTATAATAGTGACCTTTTTCACGATTTTCATGTAGTTTGATATTACGTATACATATTCATTTTTACCAAAATTTCGATGCAATTTTATGTAGTATCACGATATGTGATTTGGCCTTCAAATCTCAGAATTTCGCATAAAATTGCATTTTAAGCAAGTTTTTCTTGCATTTTGATTCGTGCTAAAAAATCATTGAATATAGCAATATTTTGACGTTTATCATCCCCTTTTTCTTTATATGATTTAAACAAAATATCATCGAATTACGCAACATTTTGCCGTTTTTCCACGTTTTTGTGAATTTTCAGATTATTGTTATTAATTCATTAAATATACGATAAAATTATGCAAACATATAATTGATTAGATAATAACCTTAAATACTTAATTTTCAATAATCTATTTGTTTCTCGTTAAAATACTGATTAAGATATTGAAAAGGGGAGAAGTTTTGGTTTTTATTGCATATATCGACGTTTCAGCCGATTAGAGCGGTTTTACGTGTACATCTTCTATCGGTAATATAAACGGAAAATCAGGAACATTTTCGTTAATTCTAATGAAAACACATTGATTTTTATCATTTGTATCGGAAACATTGTCATATGTGTTTTCTTAGATCTAAATAATACGAAACCTCGCTCTAGTATTCGAAGTTAAAATCCTCAAATTTGGTTTAATAGTGACTTTTTTCACGTTTTTCATGTAGTTTGATATTACGTATATATATTCATTTTTACCAATATTTCGATACTATTTCATGTAGTATCACGATATGTGATTTGGCCTTCAAATCTCAGAATTTCGCATAAAATTGCATTTGAAGCAAGTTTTCTTGCATTTTGATTCGTACTAAAAATCATTGAATATAGCAATATTTTGACGTTATCATCCCCTTTTTCTTTATATGATTTAAACAAAATATCATCGAATTAGGCAATATTTTGCCGTTTTTCCACGTTTTTGTGAATTTTCAGTTTATTGTTATTAATTCATTAAATATACGATAAAAATGATGCAAACACATAATTGATTAGAAATTAACCTTAAATACTTCATTTTCAATCAACAATTTGTTTGTCGTAAAATACAGAGTAAGATATTGAAAAGGGGTAAGATATTGAAAAGATATTGATATGTTTTTTTTTATTGCATATATCGACGTTTCAGCCGGATTAGAGCGGTTTTACGTTGTACATCTTCCATCAGTAATATAAACGGAAAATCAGGACCATTTAGTTAATTCTAATGAAAAAGCAATGATTTTTATCATTTGTATTGGAAACAACATTGTCATATGTCTTTTCTTGGATCTTCTTAATACGAAACCTCGCTTTATGATTTGAAGTTAAATCCTCAAATATGGTAAAATAGTGACTTTTTTCACGTTTTTCCTGTAGTGTGATTTTACGTAAATATATTCGTTTTTACCCAATATTTCGATACTACTTCATGTTTTCTCACGATATGTGATTTGGCCGTCATATCTCAGAATTTCGCAAATTTTGCATTTTTAAGCTAGTTTCTTGCATTTTGTTTTGTACCAAAAATCATTGAATTTAGCAATATTTTGACGTTTATCATCCCCTTTTCCTTTATGTGATTTAAACAATATATCATCGAATTAGGCAATTTTTTGCCGTTTTTGAACGTTTTTGTGATTTATCAGTTTATTGTTATTAATTCATTAAATATACGATAAAAATGATGCAAACACATAATTGATTAGATAATAACCTTAAATACTTCATTTTCAATAATCTATTTGTTTCTCGTTAAAATACTGATTAAGATATTGAAAAGGAGAGAAGTTCTGTTTTTATTGCATATATCGACGTTTCAGCCGGAATAGAGCGGTTTTACGTGTACGTCTTCTATCTGTATTTTAAACGGAAAATCAGGAACATTTTAGTTAATTCTAATGAAAACACATTGATTTTTATCATTTGTATCGGAAACAACATTGTCATATGTGTTTTCTTGGATCTAAATAATACGAAACCTCGCTCTAGTATTCGAAGTTAAAATCCTCAAATTTGGTTTAATAGTGACTTTTTTCACGTTTTTCATGTAGTTTGATATTCCGTATATATATTCATTTTTACCAATATTTCGATACTATTTCATGTAGTATCACGATATGTGATTTGGCCTTCAAATCTCAGAATTTCGCATAAAATTGCATTTTAAGCAAGTTTTCTTGCATTTTGATTCGTGCTAAAAATCATTGAATATAGCAATATTTTGACGTTTATCATCCCCTTTTTCTTTATATGATTTAAACAAAATATCATCGAATTAGGCAATATTTGCCGTTTTTCTACGTTTTTGTGAATTTTCAGTTTATTGGTATTAATTCAATTAATATACGATAAAAATTATGCAAAAACATAATTGATTAGAAATAACCTTAAACTTCGTTTTCAATCATCTATATGTTTCTCAATAAAATACTGAGTAAGATATTGAAAAGCGGAGAAGTTCTGTTTTTATTGCATATATCGACGTTTCAGCCGAATTAGGGCGGTTTTACGTGTACATCTTCCATCGGTAATATAAACGGAAAATCAGGAACAATTTAGTTAGTTCTAGTGAAAACGCATTGATTTTTATCATTTGTATTGGAAACAACATTGTCATATGTCTTTTCTAGGATCTTCTTAATACGAAACCTCGCTATATGATTTGAAGTTAAAATCCTCAAATTTGGTATAATAGTGACTTTTTTCACGTTTTTCATGTAGTTTGATATTACGTATATATATATTCATTTTTACCAATAATTCGATACTAT